>NW_027070267.1:121101-152902 GCF_002906115.3 Quercus suber
CCAAATTTCTTTTCCAGTCAACATAGTTGGATCCAGTCAGTTGTTTTGATTAAGAATAGTAACAAATGGGCTAAATGAAAATGCCATGTTCTAAATCTTGAAGACAATAAACATGAATATAATCAATAAACTAGACATTATCTATTTAGCATATAAACATATAGTAGGAACCTTAATAAAACCATAATATAATATATGCAACGACAACCCAATCTCCAAATTAATATTCCTCGGAAGCGAGTCATACCAATCACTATGATTAGGCAGAAAACATTCTCATTATTAATGCTATCATGGTAACTCTTACCAAACAAAATAATTTTCTTTTTCCTTCAGCTCTAAAATAATGACATAGCTCCGAAGGGAGGTTAACATTACACTTAGTCTAGTTACACCATTGCCTAGAATCAATGTGATAACAAGTAACTCCACGAAGCGTGGTTGTTCTCAATGTAAAAACACATTTCATCTATCTTTAAGAAGTTAACTTGTATACCATGAAACAAACACCCTTCGAAGGGAGCAAGGCATATACGCCAGGCGAGGTGCTTAATCACACTACTTTAACCGACAATGGAGGCCGTGAGATGCACCCTTGTATCTCTCTCCCACTAGATGTTTTAAAATAAAGTTTTTAATTTTGAAACATGCAGAATCTATACACATAGTCTTAATACTTTTACATGTGAAAACACTTAGAAAAAATTCTGATTTTCTTTCTTTCGATCGATAGAACTGCCCTCGATCAATCGAAAAAATTAAAGAATTCGATCTTGGGACCTCCTGACTTGTTCGATCGATACTCAATTGACTTTTCGATCGATCGAAAAAACAGATTTGATCGATCGACCAGCAATCGAAAATCAATCTATTTAAAAGTCTGATCACTGTTTCACTCGATCGATCGAAAGTGATTATCGATCGATCAAAAATCATGAAACTAGAATTTCTAGAAATTTTCTATGGCAGTTTTCTTCGTTTTTCATGAACAAACATTCAACATATGAACATTACAGACAATGATTGATGTCAGAACTGAATTCTATTGATGCTATAGCCTTAAAATTCAATTTAATGTACTTAAATTAAATTTAAACAACATCATAACATCAATTTCATTTTCATCAGTTTCAACAATATGTAGAAAATTAAAACATAATCTTCTAACAATATGAAACTATCATCTCTAATTCTAAAATTCACAAAACATGTTATACAATTCAAATTGATGATCGCTCTGATACCATTTGAGAAATAAATGTTAACGCAGCGGAAAAATAACGGATCTACATCGTTCAAATTGACAACATGCGTTAAGTAAATTTCAGATTTTAAGAACAAGAGAGCGTACCTTGAAGCGGTTAATTTCAAACAAAGATTGAAGCACTTAGGAATACTTTTAATCTTCACTCCAGTTCCACTAACACTCAAGAAGTGTGGACTCTCAATTGGTTACAAAGGGATGGTTAGATAGTGACATACACTCAGTTCCACACCATTACAAGTGTGTTTTTCTCACTTACCAAATTCTGTACGTTTTTCCCTTGTATCTAACCAATTATCTAATTGGGCTGGCCTTGTTGGTCTTCCAATTGAGCTTAAGTGTGTGGCTTGGAATGGACCAAAGGACCAATAAGACACTAGCTTCAATAGCTTTAGGCTTTTCTGTCAACTCTTGACAAGTCAAGTTACCATTAACTATATTTAATACATATATAAATATAGTTGCACTCTAGGTCTTATCTATAAATTATATCCCAAGACTTTATTATACATGCAACCCTTCATAAAATATTCGTAGTAATACAAAGTCATTAATGTAGACTGCAACTTTGTAAATTACTACATCTTAATTCTTGAGTACCCGATTTAATCTTTATGTTATTCATTATATATTTATGAAATCCAATTCCATAAATATATACTTTAGTCTTACTAAAGTGGTTAGGCCTAACTTTCTGAATAACAAACTCATTAAACTTATCTCAAGGGAATACTTTATATCTCCGTTAAGAGACTATGAATTCCATCTTGAGAATACATGTTCTATCACTAAATGTGGTTGTCCAACATACTGAGGTTTTGACATTACTATAGATCTCACTCCTGATATATCAAAGCAACCTACACCTCATGATGAGGTCCATTATTCTCTCAGGATTAAGAGTTCATGCAATACAAGTCGTGAGATTTATTATTCATATGACAGTCCTTAGGAAAATAATAATTTCACACGCGTCCAGTTCAATATGTCTTAACTTCTTAAAACATATTAACACATCAACCAGAAGTCTCTACTTCCATGATCAAGACAAATCATCGTGGTTGATATGTTATAGTTTTCGCAGATGAAATGCCTAATTTCATCACCGACTACGAACTATAATTCTGAGTTTACAAAGAACTTGTGATTTATATCTTCTGTGACTTTTCACATAAATCACATGGTATGCATCTCATGGACTAAATGAAAATGTCCGAATATTCATGTTACCATTATTTCAGATAATAATAAAACAAATTCATTAACACATATTAAGTCATACACAATGTCAAACTAATATCATACATAGCATCATACAATAGGATTTAGGGGCACTAATCCTAACACTTTGTTCCCCACATCCAACGATGAGATGCAGATCTTACGGTTGCATTTCCCCTCGAATTTTGAACGGGATGACTCCCATTTAATTCCAGCCCCTATATAAAGCACCCAGGGAATCATTTTTCTCATTTCACAAGTTTAAGCTCTCTAGAGATTCATAGCTCTCAAACCTTCAAGGCTTCCTAAATTTCTAAAGTCTCCAAGTCTTTTTCTCTAAAAAATTCAAACCTCAAGAAGTATCAAAAGCAACTAACGTACTCATTCTCGTAAGTTTCCTTTTTTCTAGGTTATTTCTTTTCGGCCAATCTCCTCGACCTTCTATTCTTTGTTTCTTTCCCTTGAAATTTGTTTCACATCTCTTTAGTTCGCCTAGATGGGTAGGGTCAAACACCTTGTAGATTCTCTAGTGGGTATGGAGGGTTTTAGAGCTAAGTATCACATTCTATAGGGAGTAGCCCTACGTTATTGTGCTCTAGACCAAATTCTTACAGATAGAAGAGAATGTGAAGTTGTCATTCCTATGATCGCCTTCATAGAGGGAGGAATGACACTTCCCATTGGTAGGGTAACCCAAGACTTTCTGATCAACCATAGGTTAACTCCCCGTCAGTACGCCCTACCTATTTAGTGTCCTGGGTAGTGTAGACACTCTCAATGAGCAGATGGGCCTGAGACTCATGTGGCATGATGTTGTCCATATGTATAAGTGCCATAAGCTCTCCAATGCGGGATATTACCTCAAGTCTCGGTCAAACATTGTTAGACTAATATCATGTCTTCCTAAGTCTAACAAAGGCATGAAGGATGACTACCTGATCGCCTCTAGGGAATGACATGACGGTCTTCATTACCTAACTCAGGAGGAGATCTAGGTTGGGTACCCTAGGTTTAGGTCCCTCGGCATGGGATTTAGCCCTTTAGCTTTACCATCTTTTCTTTCTAACACTTTGTTTTACTTTAACGATGGATTTTGTTAATTTGACCATGGTTTTCTCCTCGAATGTTTTTGCAGATAAAGGGCACGTTGCTCCCAGACTCAATCTTGTCAATATCGCAGGTCTCAACAAAGTGCTACAATCCGAGATTTTTATGAGTAAAGACGGGCAACTGCAAGCTATCCACTTAATATTGGACTTCCAGCCCTTATTAAACGCATTCCAAGACGTGGGCCAAGCAATAAGGGCAGGCGATCCTAGAATCCACCGGATAGATGTCTCACGGCCCAGTTTCTTGGCTCGGGAAGACCTCCTTCCAGTTGAACTTCCTCTTCAATGTTCCCTACGAGAAGTAGCTGTTCCGAGGGAGGAAACAGCTTCCTCACGTCTATCTCTGAGGCTGAGATTAACCAATTTCTCTTTGAAGAAGAAGGAAAGTGCCAAAAGGTCTGTGGAGCTCTCGAATTCGAAGACAGAATTTGATAGATCCTCCGCGGTTCATTCTCCTAGATTCATGGTTACTCGGGTTGATACCAACTCATAGGAAGAAGAGATGGCTTTAAATCCAAGAGAAACCTTAAAGATTTAGTGGCTGGGAGAAAGGGTCATCATCAAAGATCCCAAAGATCCAACTTCTCCCAATCCTCCCTTCCCCCCTCAGCCTACACTCCAACCCAAATTTGCAAAAGAAGAAGAGGAAGGGGAGATTGCCCCATCGAAGCAGCCAAAGCAGCAAAAAACAAACAAAGATAGATAAAGAGAACTTTGGTGGAGAGTAAGGAGGACTCCCTAGAGGCCGAGGTGCGCCAACCACAACGCACTTAGGCTCCCTGGCTAGAGCTAGACGGCATTCCTATCCCTTGGGACCTTCAGTTCAAAGCTTCCAAGAAGGCATTCAAGCTACATTGCTGAAGCCCTAGAGCAGCCTCTTCTCCTCATAAGAGATATGGATGCTCTTAGACACTTTAAGCAGCCTGACCTCTTCTTGTCCCTGAAGAGGGACCTTACCATGGTAAGTAATCTAACAAATCTTCAAATTAAATGCTGAGTTAGGCTTTCACTCTTTTTTTTTTCTTTTTTTTTTAATAATGGTATTCCTTCGTGATTTTATGCAAGTCACCCAGCAAGTTTTTGTGGCCGAGGAGTGGGTCCAGGACTCTCACAAAGAGGCTAGGGCTGAGGCCTACTCCCGTGCTGAAATTGAGAAGTCCCTCGAAGCCCCCAAGCAAAAGCAAACGAAGCTGGCCAACAAGTTAACCACTTCGAAGAGGGCACGTCTAAGTGCTGAAGCTTTTTTGAAGAGAGCGGAGGACCCAGGCTAAGGACAGCACAAGCAACTTCATATGACTAAGTTGAACTGGCCACCCAAAGATAACTGGTCTTGGACCTCGAGGCTGAGCTGTAGAAAGCTAAGGACACAGCTCGGGTGGCCAGGAAAGCTTCTGAAGCCACGGAGACTGCATCCTATAAGTGTGGGGTGCTAGAAATGGAGACCCGGTTGGCAGAAGAGGTGGCAGGATTGTGCAGGAACTACTGTGCCAAGACATAGGCAAAAGCGCTCAACCAGGCGGGAGTCTTGCTGACTCCGAGCTAAGGAGGGTTGAGAACGTCTTCTTCCAAAGGACATCCGAGAAGTTCCAACCACGCTTCTCCTCCTGAGCTGCTCCCCACCACCCAAGCCCCACCTCTTGATGTTGAAGTTTCAACAAAGGCTAGAAAGGGTATGGAGGTTCAGCCACCGGTGAAGACCCAAGACTCTGAGGACACCCTCATGATCAGGATGTGGTCTCCAAGGTCAAAGATGCAAAGCCTAAGTCCAAGGCTGGGACTCCCAATCCAAGGCAGTTAATCTCAAGAAAGACTCTCACCAGCAAAGGCCTAGCTATAGGGATTTCTTTTCTAATCTTTGTGCATGTATTTTTCTTTTGTTGTGGTGTTTTCACCACTGTTTGTAATATAACTTCATTTTGATCATGAAGAGACTTTACATACTTTAGTTCATGAATCTTTCTTTTTCCTTGTAACTTTTATTCTCTTGTTAGTATTAACCAAGATTGCTAGCAATAGTGGATTGTTATTACTCGTACAAAAGCTAATAGTATTGTATTACTGCTATTCAATATAATTAAACAAGGACCAGCAATAAAGAGAATATCACATACTTGTACTGAGAGTGGGGCCTTCTACAAGGAAGGCTGAATTTTGTGGAGACGAATAATATTCCTCGTAAAAGAAAATAATGAGGGCAAACAACCCTTATTCTGCTCAACACTTATATAAGAAATCCAACAACATTAATTCACTCAAAGTTACTGATCCGAGGAGTTGTGTGTAACGTGGGATCTATTCTAGTACTTAGGAAATTAATAGGTTATGTCAATTTAGCCAAAGCATATGGTCCAAGAAGCCAGGCATGTCCAAGGTTCTGTTTAATACTTAGAAAGATGCCATAAAGTGTTAATTTCCCTAAGCATGTGTCCGAGGAGCCAAGCATGACTAAGGTTCTATTTAACACTTAGAAAAGAAGCCTTGAAGCATCAATTTTCCCAAAGTATGTGGTTCAGGGAACCAGACATAACCAAGGTTCTGTTTGATACATAAATAGATGTCAGGGGTATTAATTTTTCCAAAGCATGTGGTCCGAGGAGCCAGGCATATCTAAGGCTTTGTTTAATGCTTAGAAAGATGTCATAGAGTGTTATTCCCCAAAGCATGTGGTCCGAGGAGTCAGGCATGACTAAGGTTCTGTTTAATACTTAGAAAGATGCCATAGAGTGTTAATTTCCCTAAAGCATGTAGTCCGAGGAACCAGACATGACTAAGTTTTGTTTAATACTTAGAAAGATGCTATATAGTGTTAATTTCTCCAAAGCATGTGGTCCGAGAAGCTAGGCATGACTAAGGTTCTATTTAACACTTAGAAAAGAAGCCTTTAAGCATCAATTTACCCAAGGTATGTGGTTCAAGGAGCCAGACATGACCAATGTTTGTTTGACACTTAGAACAATGATTAAAAGATATCAAATTTTTCCAATGTATGTGGTCTGAGGGGCCAGGCATGACAAGGTTCTGTTTGATACTTAGATAGATATCATGGAGTATTAATTTTCCCAAAGCATGTGGTCCGAGGAGCCAGGCATAGCTAAGGTTCTATTTAATACTTAGAAAGATACCATAGAGTGTTAATTTCCCTAAAGCATGTCGTCTGGGGAGCCAGGCATGACTAAGGTTCTGTTTAATACTTAGAAATATGCCATAGATTGTTAATTTCCCTAAAGCATGTGGTCTGAGGAATCAAACATGACTAAGGTTCTGTTTATACTTAGAAAGATGCAATAGAATATTAATTTCCCCAAAGCATGTAGTCCAAAGAGCCAAGCAATACTAAGGTTCTATTTAACACTTAGAAAAGAAGCTTTTAAGCATCAATTTACCCAAGGTATGTGGTTCAAGGAACCAAACATGACCAAGGTTCTATTTGACACTTAGAATAATGATTAAAAGATATCAGTTTTCCAATGTATGTGGTCTGAGGACCAGGCATGACCAAGGTTTTATTGATACTTAGATAGATATCAGGGAGTATTAATTTTCTCAAAGCATGTGGTCCAAGGAGCCAGGCATAGCTAACGTTCTGTTTACTACTTAGAAAGATGCCATAGAGTGTTAATTTCCCCTAAAGCATGTGGTCCGAGGAGCCAGGCATGACTAAGATTCTGTTTAATACTTATAGTCCGAGGAGCTAGGCATAACTAAGGTTTTGTTTAATACTTCGAAAGATACCATAGAGTGTTAATTTCCCCAAAGCATGTCGTCTGGGGAGCCAGGCATGACTAAGGTTCTGTTTAATACTTAGAAATATGTCATAGATTGTTAATTTCCCTAAAGCATGTGATTCGAGGAATCAAACATGACTAAGGTTCTGTTTAATACTTAGTGATGGAAATTTAGACCCCTTAAACACACAGATTGCGTAGCCTAGATTAATTAGCCAAGTTGTTACTTAGTCAAATTAAGCAATTCTAGGTTAAAACAATCCAAACAATCATATCAAGAATAATAATGCAGCGGAAAATAAATAACACAAGATATGATCACCCAGGAAACCACACGGTAAAAACCTGGGGAGGATTTGACCCACCGATCCTCAAGGCTAACCTGAATTCACTATGAAAGAATTGAAGTTCATACAAAAGGACTACAAGCTCCCGCTCGACTTCCTAATGCTACCCACCAGTAGAACTTCCTGACACGACCACGCGCAGGCTCCGAATCCACGGACTACTTCTTTCTTGAATTCCTCAATCAGCTACAAGCTCCCCGCTTGCTTTTCTTTTAATCTTCAATGGCAGCAACCTTGTTGATCATCAAGATGTAGAAAATATCTCTACCTTGAAAACCCTAAGTTTATGTGAAGGAAAGCTCCTCTAAGATCTCACAAGAGATTCACATAAACAGCAAATATGAGCAACAAAGACTTAGAGAGGTTTGGGTACAAAACCCTAAAAATAAAAGGAGGCACAAGAGGCACTCTAATCTCTCTCTCCAGAAGTCCAAAAAACGTTCTAGGGTTTTCCTTATATATAGAAGTATTTTACTTGAACCCCAAGACGTTTAAATAGAGTTTGGGCTGAACTGGAACTCTGCAGAAAAATAAATCTGTACGTGGTTCGATCGATCGAGTCTAATTTTCGATCGATCGAGCCTTACAGATTTAGTCCAATAAATCTGCACTCACTCGATTCCAGTTTTACAAATAAACATACTTTGAGAAAGCCTAAACAAGACTAAACAACCTGTTTTGATCATGGTTTGCCAACACTACACATTAGAGTTCTAAATACATAAAATCCTAAATCTTTAGAACCTAACACTTAGAAAGATGCAATAGAGTATTAATTTCCCCAAAACATGTAGTCCAAGGAGTCAGGCATGACTAAGGTTCTGTTTAACACTTAAAAAAGAAGCCTTTAAGCATCAATTTACCCAAAGTATGTGGTTCAAGGAACCAGACATGACTAAGGTTCTATTTGACACTTAGAATAATGATTAAAAGATATCAGTTTTTCCAATGTATGTGGTCCGAGGGACCAGGCATGACCAAGGTTTTGTTGATACTTAGATAGATATCAGGGAGTATTAATTTTCTCAAAGCATGTGGTCCAAGGAGCCAGGCATAGCTAATGTTCTGTTTACTACTTAGAAAGATGTCATAGAGTGTTAATTCCCCTAAAGCATGTGGTCCAAGAAGCCAGACATGACTAAGGTTCTGTTTAATACTTATGGTCCGAGGAGCCGGGCATAACTAAGGTTCTGTTTAATACTTCGAAAGATGCCATAGAGTGTTAATTTCCCCAAAGCATATGGTCCGAGGAGCCAGGCATGACTAAGGTTCTATTTAATACTTAGAAAAGAAGCCTTTAAGCATTAATTTACCCAAGGTATGTGGTTCAGGGAACCAAACATGATCAAGGTTCTGTTTGAAACTTAAAACAATGATTAAAAAGTATAAATTTTTCCAAGGTATGTGGTTCGAGGGGCCAAGCATGACCAATGTTTTGTTTGATACTTAGATAGATAGTAATGGGAAGTACAATGTATTACATAGCAAATGAGAATATGATGAAGGAAACTTTTATTAATAATAGTAACTTTTCAAGTTGTTTACATTCCAAGGGCATGGTATCACATGTTCATCTAGGTCTTCAAGAAAATATGCTCCTATACTAGCCACTAAGGTGATGCGATATGGCCCCTCCCAGTTGGGCCCTAGTTTTCCCTATGCTGGGTTCTTTGGAGTACCTAGAACCTTTTTCAACACCAAGTTACCAGGCACTAAAGGTCTCAGCTTCACATTGGCATCATACCCTCGCTTGAGCTTGTGTTGGTAATATGCCAACTGGACCATGGTGCTCTCTCTTCTTTCTTCGATCACATCTAAGCTCTTTTCTAGTAATCCGTTATTATCGCTCAGATTGAAAGAGCTTGTTCTCAACGTTGGGAAGCTAGTCTCTAACGGAATAACATTCTCGGCTCCATAAGTCATCGAAAAGGGGGTCTCCCCTATTGACCTACGAGGTGCGGTTCGATATGTCCATAGAATATGTGACAGTTCTTCCACCCACTTTCCCTTCGTATCATCCAACCTCTTCTTGAGTCCGTTCACTATGACCTTGTTAACAGCTTCAACTTGTCCATTTCCTTGAGGATAAACTGGGGTGGAATATCTATTTGTAATTCCAAGATCACAACAGTATCTCCTGAAGGCTTTGCTATCAAAATGAAGGCCATTATCCGAGATGAGGGTATGAAGAACCCCAAACCGAGTGACAATGTTTTTCCAAACAAATTTATTGGCATCTACATCCCTGATATTCGCCAAGGGTTCAGTCTCGACCCACTTAGTGAAATAGTCCATGCCGACTAGCAAGTATTTCTTATTTCCTGCTGCCTTAGGGAAAGGGCCTACATTGTCCAAGCCCTATTAAGCAAATGGCAGGGGCTACACAGAGGATTAAGGACTCCTCTCGGTTGGTGTATGTTTGGTGCGAATTTTTGACACTAGTCACACTTCTTTACATATTTTTGTGCTTTTTTCTGCATGTTTGGCCACCAGCCCTAAGTGATGGCTCTGTGCAACAAAGATCTGCCTCTAGTGTGGCTTCCATAAATCCCCTCATGTAACTCCTCAAGGAGTAATTATGTTGCCTCGGCGTGTATGCATAGCAGGTATGGCCCAAAAAAGGAGTGTTTATATAATCTTTGGTCCTCGAATAGCTAGAACCGAGAAGCCTTTCTATGTACCTTGTCAGCTTCTGTTCTTTCCTTGGGCAGAATATCCTCCTTCAAGAATAGTACCATGGGGTCCATCCAGCTAGGCCTTACTCTAACTTGGTGAATATGGACCACCTCTCTCTTCACTTCTGTGGGCTTGTACAAGTCCTCTATAAGGATGACCCGAGGCAAGCTCTGTGCTGAGGAGGTTGCAAGTGTGGCTAAGGAGTCAGCATGTGTGTTTCCACTTCTAGGGATATGCAATAGGTTGAAAGATTCAAACCCTAATTGCAAATGCCTAACTTGACTCAAGTACCCTTGCATTCTTTCATCTCTCGCTTCTAACTCTCCTTTCACTTGGCTAACAACCAATCTTGAGTCCAAGAACATCTCTACTGTCTTTCCGCCCATTCTTTGAATCATGGCCATTACCATCAGTAAAGCCTCATATTCAGCCTCATTATTTGCGGCCAAGAATCCCAATCTTAATGATTTCCCAATGGTGATTTTTTCAGGAGATACCAGGACTAGCCCCACTCCGGATCCTCTTTGATTCGCTACACCATCAACATATACCTTCTAGAATGAAGGTTCTTGCAAGGAGATTATGCCAACCAATTTCCCATCCATGCCCTGGGTTTCTACCTCTTTATCCAATGAGGGTTCAGCGAATTCGACCACCAAATCAGCGAGGACCTGACCCTTGATAGAGGTACGAGGCATGTACTTGATATCAAAAGCTTCTAGGATCGTGCCCCACTTGGCAATCCTCCCCGTGTAATCAGCACTTTGAAGTAGAGATCTTAGCGGAAGTTAAGTTAAGACAACAACTGTGTGTGATTGAAAATAGTGGGAGAGCTTACGCGTAACGTGTACTATCGCCAAAATTGCCTTCTCCAATGGCAAATAACGGACCTTGGCCTTATGTAGTGATTTGCTCACATAATACACTAGCCTTTGCATACCACTATCAACCTGCACCAACACCAAGCTTACCGCATGAAGGGCCACAGCAATGTAAGCAAACAAGACCTCGTCCATCTCGAGACTGGACATGATAGGTGGCCGAGAGAGGTATTCCTTGAGTTGTTGAAAAGCCAAGGCACACTCCTCGGTCCACTGAAATCCTTTCCATTTATTCATCAACATGAAGAAGGGTTGGCATCTATCAGCTAACCAAGAAATGAACCGGTTCAAGGCTGGAGTCATTCCTGTTAGTTTCTGGACTTCCTTAGGATTCCGAGGTAGTTGTAGGTTATTAATTGCTTTAATCTGGTCGGGATTGACTTCAATTCCACGATAAGTGATCATATAGCCCAAAAACTTGCCTGATCCCACACCAAAAGAGCACTTAGAAGTGTTAAGGCGCAACTTGTGTTTCTTTAAAATTTCAAAATGTTCACGAGGTCTCCTATATGCTCGGACACCACCTTGCTTTTCACTACCATGTCATTTATGTAGACCTCAATATTCTTGCCTAATTGTGGCTCAAACATCCTAGTCATCATCCTCTGATAGGTAGATTCTACGTTTTTTAGACCGAAAGGTATCATCTTATAGTGGTAGTTTCTAGTGGGGGTGACAAAATCTGTCTTCTCCTGATCGTTCGAGACTAGTGGTATCTGATGGTATCCTTGGAAGGCATCTAAGAAACGCATCTAAGGATGACCCACTGTTGCATCTACCAATTGGTTTATCTGAGGCACGGGGAAGGGGTCTTTTGGGCAAGCTTTGTTCAAGTCTGTAAAGTCTACGCACACTCGCCACTTCCCATTTTTCATCTTTACCATCACAATATTGGCTAGCCACTAAGGGTAAAACACCTCCTTAATGGCCCTAGCCTGTTTAAGCTTTGTCACCTTATCTTTGATAGCATTAGAGTGCTCCTTGGATGAGTGCCGAGAGAGTTGCTTTTTAGGGGTGACAAATGGATTAACATTTAAATGATGATAGATGAAGCTCGGATCTACCCCTGGAGCCTCGTAAGCATTCCATGCAAACACATCAACGTTTCCTCTGAAAAACTCTATCAGCTCCTCCTTCTCCTAAAGAGGTAGCTGAACCCCGACTTGAAAAAACTTCTCCGAATCGTCACCCACCACAATATTTTTCAAATCTTCACATTTCACCTCCTCGGATGGTCTGTTGACAGGCAACACCGAAGTTTTTGATTACTATAAGCCTTTCCTAACAGAGGCTAAAGACTCAGCTTTGGGTTGATGTAAGATGGTGGCCACCAAGCACAGCCTAGCCATGGATTGACTCCCAACAATTTCTTCAATCTAACCCCACGATGGATATTTCACCTTCTGGTACAGAGTAAAAGAAACGACTCCCAGGTCATGAAGCCAGGGTCTAGCCACAATGGCCGTATAGGGGGAATAAGCGTCCACCATAATGAAGTCCACCTCCACAACTTCTGTGTCAGCCTGCACGGGTAATCTAATCTGACCTCTCTAAATGACAACCTTTTCGTCAAAACTCACCAAAAGAGAATCGTGGACTATCAAATCCTCGGGTCTTAAGTTCAGTCCCTTGTACAAATCGGGGTACATGATCTCAGCACCACTGCCCTGATCCACCATTACCTTCTTCACGTCATATCCCTCAATCCTAAACGTGACCACCAAAGCATCATCGTAGGGCTGTATGTTGCCAACCTTATCCTCATCTGAAAAGCTTAACGCTGGTTGGATATTCACTCTAGCCCTCTTCGGTTCAGAATTGGAGTCCTCAGTAGACAGCAGAGCGACAATGTTGACACCCAATTTTGCAACCCGCATTTAACCTCACATGGAGGGTAAAATGGTACTTTTATCTTGGAAATATGCATCTTGATTCTGGCCATTAGATCCTTAATCTCATTTCACTAAAATGATCTTGATGTTGTAACGATCAAATCAACTAGTCATAAGCCCTAATCGGACCACCAGATTGAAAGTTATCATCAAATCAAGTTTTAATAACTGAGATGCACTATTACAAATTGAGTCCCACTATATGTGATTATGAACAATTGATTTCGATTGGTTATAAGTGTAATCAATTTAATATCAATGATGTGTCATAATTTGATTGGTTAAGACTACATTTTACGGTGAGGTTGCATACACCTAATTAATTAAATAGTTAAACATTAATTATTCAATGAGTAATTTATGCAATTATCTTTTAATTAGAGTAAATTTGAAACTAATTAATTCTGAAATTGGAGTGATTGGAGCCATTTAATGTTAATTGAGAACTAATTTGGGACCTATTAATGTTAATTGTGCTGAAACCATTTTCTAACAAATGACCTCTGCTCACCATTTCATCGATATCTCTCAGAATATTTTGAATCTGTGAATGAGGTTAATTTTCTCAAAAACTAGACATCCGGGGATTCAATTTGAGTATAAGAACGAGACAATTCCGATCATAATTGAGTCAAATATGATTTTTCGAAGATGGCTCTACAGGCTATTACAGCAGCTACGGGAAAATCGAATTTTGGCTTGCTCCCCACTCCTACCAATCTCTCCATTTAATGCACCAGATTTTTCTCAAGGCTAAAATGAAGTCTAGGTTCATGATCCTTGTCAACCCTCATTAAATGGTCTTCCATTCATATTCCCTCCACCACTACTATATAAACCCTCCCCTTCCTTCATTCCAAAGCCAACAAAAACTCCCATCTCTTCCCCTCTCTTGAGTTCTAGCAAAGTTGAGTAGTCTTGTCATAGCTTGGTCTTCCTGAGACTCAAGGTATTGAGTGAGACTCACTCTTCCTTTCCTAACTCTTCTTTTCCTTCACCCTTAGGATCTTTACCAAGAGTCTCCTCTTCCACCATATGGATTTTGCATGAAGGTATAATCCCTTTCTGTAACTTGTTTCTTGTGTTGCTATGATGAGAATTTAAGATTAAAGCATGATAATGATCATTTAAATTCCTTTGAATATGTTTGAATGTTCTTAGTTGTTCTAATATGTTCTTCACATGTTCTTGGTTGTTCATCACATGTTCATGCATGACACTAGTTTTAATCTTAAATTCACATCAAAAATATGAAAAACATATTTGTTTCATAATTCTTTCAAATCCTTGAATCTAGGATATCACTAATCACACACATTCACTAGAATTTATTTTTCAATCCAAATGCAATGCTTAGTAAATGGAATTAGGGTTTATCACATGTACACACATTAAATTCAACATGCAAATTGATTGACATATTGGATGATATGATATGAATATTAGCCACCATAGTCTAGAAGACCGATTTCACCGAGCAAGGTGGGTGCCTAACACCTTCCCACCTTGTAACATAGCCTCCGAACTTAGATTAAGGGTTAGTAGATCAAATGCTTATCCTTTTAATTTTTGATTGTAACTAGGAAACAAAGCCATGTACTTTTATTTTAGATTGTATCTAGGACCAAAGCCATGTAATTTTCTTATGATCAATGTAAATTCAATTGAAAATTAATAAAATGAGGAATTTTTCAATTTTGGTTTTCTTATTTATTCCAATTATTAAATAAGTGGCAACTCCATTATAAAACCCTTAATCTAAAGGGGAAAATATAACTAGTCAAACCTTCATTTTGAGAGGCAATAACACGACTCCACCCATTCACGTGGGTTTGGCCCAACATCATAAAAAAAGGGGTCGGGGGCGCGGTCTCTCATAGAAAAACATTACTCTGGTGGGACAGAACTTGGTCCTCCCTAGAGCAGTGAAGATGACATTATCGTGCCTAGAGGAGATCTTGAAGAAACATCGTTCCGGGGTTTTGAACCTGACTGGCCCCCCTGACCACTGGAATGATGCAAAAGCTGCTTCAACCTTCCCTCTCAGACCAGCTTGTCCAGATGATCCCACAAGTTTCTATAATCCTCTATGGTGTGTCCTTAATCTTGGTGGTATTGGCAATAAAGGCTTTAATTGCGCCTCATGGGGTTTCCTACCATCTTATTCAGCCATTTGAAGAATGGCCTTAGTTCTCAGAACACTGCGTTAACCACCTGAGTACTAGCAAACCCTGACTACCCAGCAAAGTCTCTCCAAGGTCGGTTGTTGTTGTATCGGTTCGACCTAAAATCCCTCCTCTCTTGAGGGATAACCTTAGCCTTTCCTTTCCTCTGTTGCTAGTCTTCCTCAACCCTCTTATACTTATCAATCCAGTCCATGAGTTGGCATACACTAGTAACAGGTTTTCCAATCAAAGACTTCCTTAAACCGTGCTTGGCTGGAAGGACGACCTTGAAAGTACTAATGGCCACGACATCAAAGTCACCATCTATCTCATTGTACATCTCCTAGTATCTGTCCAAGTATGTTTTTAAGGTCTCCCCCTCTCGTATGGATAAGGACAGTAGGGAATCCAAGGGCCGAGGAACCTTGCTACAAGTAATAAAGTGAGAGCCAAATGCACAGGTAAGCTCCTTGAAGGAATCTATGGAACCCGCTCCTAAGCCATTGAACCATCTCATTGCCACAGGCCCCAGATTGGATGGAAACACTTTACACATCAAGGCCTCGTTCTTGGAATGGACAGCCATTCTCTAGTTAAAGTGGCTCACATGCTTCACAGGATCCGTTCAACCATTATAGATGGTGAGCGTTGGCTAATTGAATCGCCAAGGAAGTCTTGCCCTTCAACCCTGCACGTGAAGGGCGATCTGGAAATCTGGTTCAATGCCTTGCTTATAGTGTCATTTCCTATACCTTTGCGAGGCGAGCTCTTATACCTACATTTATGATAGTGCTCCTCATCGTAGGAGAAAGACTCGTTGGGTGGGGTTCTTAACCTTCGTCTATAACTAGCATCCTCTTCATCATCAAAGGAAACATCAAAATTGGAGGGGGTTTGCCCTCACCGTGCATGGCGCAACTTCCTCTTTAAGTGGTCAATCTCTAACGGCATGGCTCTGTTATTCTGCTCTTAAGAGACATGACTTCCAACTCAAGAATGGCTTCTATTTGTATGCGTGATATGCGTGCTACCCTCTCGATCTCTCCTGTGTTCAAGATTAAGGAACTCATCTTGTTGTCGGGACCCCGTGGACTCTCCCTGATGGGGACTTAATCCTACCATCGTTAACCGTTGCACTCACTATCACCTAAGTAATCTTCCCACAGATGGCGCCAATTGTAAGGACCAAATTTGAGTCCCTAGCCCAAAAGGTGGATGAACTTAGGCCCAAAAAACCCAAAACAATAAATTTGTAAAGAATGGGTTGGAAAACTGGGTTTTAATGAATCAGACAAATACTAAAGTAAATTCAGATGACAAGAGAATGAAGATAACAAATTTACACTAAGGAAAAATGTTATTGGCAATGTCCGAGGAGTTTAGTTCCTATATATTTCTCTCGAAGTTCAATTACAAGTTTGATTCTGATTGCTACAATGTTTCTCTTCTTAATTTTCCAATCCCAATTTCTCCAAGGGTTTCTTACATTATAAAACTCCCTTTTAATGATCTTGACCCTCCATTTGTTGATCATCCAAGCCACTACCTGAGTACTTGTCCCATCGAATACCCTCTCTGGCCCTCTGTAAGTTGGGATAGCCGAAGCAGCACTGTTCAGGGGTCTTCTCCACATAAATGTGGCCAGAAAGTTAACTGTAGAACATTCAATGCGGTAACAATAGCTCTTCCTTAGATATTTTTGAGCTTCCATCTCTCTTCTACGTTTATAATACATGTCCCTATCAGTAGAACATCCTGGAAGGTCACTTTGAATGATAGAATATATATTTGATATGTGCTTTGCTCATCCAACGAGATAACCCTCCTCGGACCACCTTTCTAGTCTTTTCGTTTGTATCTTACTCATAGGATTTTGAGCTGAATACCTCCACAACCGTTTATTCGCTTTCAGACCAACCAACATCCTCAGCCAAGGCCCAAGGCTCAATATACAATTTTGGGCCTTCATTCCCAGAATTATTTTAGCCATGTGTGTCAACAATGTAAATGGTTTGCCGTTTATGCATTTTCTATTAGTAAGTTAACAGTAGGATCCAAAATGATTTCAAGTTAAAAATAACAGAGACCAAATTAACTGCTATCAAAATGTAGTAACCAAATTAACTTTTACACCAAAATGTAGAGATCAAAATGGTGTTGTCACCTAAACTAAATTTAAGGATTTGTCCAAGATGTTATACGCCATTGATGATTGGTGTATGCCTTTGAGTTTCAAACAGAAACCCAAGAGCAATTAGAACACATGAATCCATAAGAACAAATCTGGGGAGCTTGGCACGTCAAACTTGTGTATACCAGGCCATCACACTACGACGTATGGTCATTATTAGGGATACGCTACGTAGTAGTATAGGCAAGAATCCTGTAAATTTTATAGTTTTCAAAATTAACAAATTATATACCAACTTATATTAAACCCTGACATAATATTGTTCCACTTATATGGGCTTAGGTTTAGTTTTTACTTTAGAAATTATAGACTTTAGTTGGGTGAGAGTTTGGGATGTGATTCCTAGTTTCTTTCTTTTTTTTTTTTTTTTTTTTTTTTGCTTATTAGTACGAATCCTACATTACTACTTTTTGTCTCAACTTTATTTTAAATAATCTAAACTTTCAACTTTTTGAAACATCTAATTTTAGTATATATATATATATATTTTAGAATATCTAACTTTTAACTTTTGTCTCTGTATGGCATTGTGACACCCAGACCCATCTGGGCCTTGGATTATGACTCAACAATTTGGCCCATGACACTAAACCTTTTCTGCCTAAGGCCCAAGCCCGAGCCCAAAATAGCTACAGACCCAGGTCTCACGTTGCCTCAAGGCTCAATAACCTTAATTGGCACACACCTAGCCTCGCCACTTAGGCCTTACTCGAAAAATCATTAACCGAGAAAGGAGAGAATTACTCGGGGTGATGTCTTTTGGGTACTCGATAGTGACTTGGGAAATACCGCTGCCGAGCATCTATGCTGAAGTGGGAACCAGTTCCAATGCCACTCCTACCACACTCCACTCCCAACTAAATGTCCACTTAATAGTAATAACATTGGACCTCCTATACCACTAACCATAGGAATAATCATAGTTTCCCACTAATTATGAGGCTATAAATAAAAAAAGTTGAGGAAGGTAGAGGGTGGTTGAAGGATTCACAAAGAAACTGAAGGGAGGAAAAGAGAAAGTAAAAGTGTATTAAGCTAGCGGAGTGATAATAGAAAAAGAGGGAATGAGTTGATTCAGAGGGAAAGGCAGTCTTGTTGAGTGTCCATGTAAGAAACTACCCAGAGTAGGAAATCCAAAACCCACTTCACAAATAGATTGTGAGCCCAAGTGAGGATTAGCCCATCAACCCCTCCATTGGGTGTGCACAATTGGCGCCATCTATAGGAATCTCCTACAAAGCCATGGTTCGGTTGAGACTCACGCCTAAGAAATGTCTGAAAGACGTTAAGAGGGGTTCGCTGAAAGTGGTTCGGTGGGATCTTCTCGGGGACCTACATGGCGAGAACGAAGGCAAAAAAGAGGCAAAGATAGGAAGCATGAACACAAGGAAGAACAGTCTAGCCTTATAAGGGGGTTACACCAAACAAACCGGACAATATCAAGTACTTCAGAGCACAGGCAGCCGGACAAGAGAGATGAGGAGCTTGAACGATTGCATAGATTGGTAAGAGATTTAGAGTTTAAGGCATAGGGTAGGCACCAGAGAAGAGACCGAGACGACCGAGATGGGAAAACTGACAGCAGAGGGGATCATTATGGGACAGGGTCCAATCAATTTGGTTCCCGTCAATGCTGAGAACGTTCACATTCACGAAAGTCCCGTCGATGGCGGGATTGTTCACATTCACGGGGGCATCGCCAACACCAGGACCAATCCCATTCACAGGACTATGCAGACCGAGGTTCAGACTCCCCAGAAGAACGACGGCCACATAATGTGGCCATAGATGCAATGAGCCATGCTTTACGCCGAGCTGCTTGGTCGCCATTCTCAGACGAAATCGAATGAGCTCTTATGCTGAGTAGATTTACATGCCTGCCATTCAATTCCTACAACGGAAAAACGGACCTCGTAGAACACGTCAACCACTATATCCAGATGATGTCTTTGCATACTCACAATGATGCGCTGATGTGCAAGGTGTTTCCTTCAAGCCTCAGCCCCACCACTTTGAGGTGGTTTAATGGATTGCGGAAGGGTTCCAT
Source organism: Quercus suber (assembly GCF_002906115.3). Classification (NCBI taxonomy): domain Eukaryota; kingdom Viridiplantae; phylum Streptophyta; class Magnoliopsida; order Fagales; family Fagaceae; genus Quercus; species Quercus suber. The sequence continues at coordinate 140,620 of NW_027070267.1, forward strand.
TCACAATTTTGCCGAGTTAATACAAGAATTCGGTGTCCGGTTTATAACTTGCAGCCAGGTGCCACAGCTAGTGGATGCACTACTATCTATGAAGATAAGGGTCGGGGAAACCCTTCGCAATTATGCCAATCGGTATTGGGAGCTTTATAATGAGATTGGTGGGGGCAACAAGAAGATAGCCACGAGTACTTTTAGGATGGGGCTGCCCAAGCACTCTAAGCTGCAGAAGTAATTGACAAGGAAGCCTCCCAAGGATATAAGGCAACTCATGAGACATATTGAGTAGTACAAATGCTTGGAGGATGATTGGTTACAGAGTAAGGGTAAGGCCCCGCTAATGAATCGTCCTTGGTAGGACGGTTTTCAGCCAAGGCCCTGAAAGGATCTGAGAATACAAGAGCCAAAGATACAAAAGGTGAATGTGACGTTCAAAGAGCCAGTGCACAAGATTGTAGACCCGATTAAAAATGAGCCATATTTCAAGTGGCCAAACAAGATGGGGGGTGACCCATCTTGGAGGAACCAAAACTTGTACAATACGTATCACAAGGATAAGGGGCAAACCACCTAGTAATGTCAGGTGTTAAAAGATCATCTTGGGCAGCTAGTGAAGGTAAGATATTTAAAGGAGTTTGTGATGGATTTTGGAAACCGAGGCACCGGTCAGGGTGCTCATCAGAGGGGAAACCCTCTCCCGCTGCAATTAGGAGTGATTAAAGTCATCCACGCAACCCCAAGGAGTACGGTTGCAATAGGAAGAGGAGTGCTAGCTATAGCACCCGTGGGAAATTGCACGAGTGATCAATCACTCGAGAAGAAGATGAAGATCGATCGGGAGCCCATCACTTTTTGCGATGATGACTTAGAAGGAACAATTCAATCGTACGATGACACGATGTTTGTCACAGCTCGGATAAGCAGTTTCCTAGTAAAAAAGGTGATGATAGACCAGGGAAACGGGGCCGACGTGCTGTATTCGGACCTATTCAAAGGGCTCGGGTTAAAGAACCAGAGCCTATCAAAGTATGATATGACGTTGGTCAGGTTTGATGGCAGGGTGGTGATTCCTGAAGGTTAAATTTCTCTTCTAGTAAATATGGAAGGCAAGGAAGTAATGGTGACATTCATAGTGATCAATTCATTTTCTCCATACACGGCGATTCTGGGAAGGCCGTGGATTCACGCAATGGGGGCTATTCTGTCCACCTTGTATGTGAAGGTTAAATTCCCCACCAAATAAGGCGTTACTGTAGTGAAGGGGAGCCAGTAAGTGGCTAGGCAATGCCTAGTGGCTGCAGTTAACTAGAAGAACCAACAAGCTAAGCAGGAAGAAACCACCGAGGAAGCCCCTTCATAGCAATTACAGGATCCCCAAAAGGGAATGAGGGCTAGTTGTGCCGAGGAATCAATTAAAGTAAAGATACTACCGGACGTTGACCGGTATTTTCAGATAGAGGCAAGTATGAAGGATGACGATAGGGTAGAAACGTTGTTATTTCTAATGCAGAATGTAGACATGTTTGCATGAAGCCCATATGAGATGCCTGGGGTTGACCCCGAGTTCATCGTTCACAAGTTTAACGTGGACCTGAAAATTCCTCTGAGGAAGTAGAAGCCGATAAGGTCAGCCAAAGAGCACGTCAAGGCAGTAAGGTAGGAGGTTGGGAAGTTAAAAGAGGCCGGGGCGATAAGGGAAATCTTCTTCCCAGAGTGGCTGGCGAATACCGTGGTGGTTAGAAAGAAAAACGGCAAATGGAGAGTCTGTGTAAATTTCACGAATTTTTGAACCGAGCATGCCCAAAGGACCCATTCCCTATGCCAAAGATAGACCAATTGGTAGATGCTACCTATGGGCACCCGAGGATGAGTTTTCTAGATGCCTTCCAGGGTTATCATCAGATTGCTTTGGCCGCTGAGGACCAGGAGAAGACGACATCCATCTCCCCAGACGCAAACTACCATTACATTGTGATGCCATTTGGGTTAAAGAATGCCAGGGCAACCTATCAGTGAATAATGACTAGAATGTTTCGGGACAAGATTAGGCATATAGTTGAGGTATACATCGACGACATGGTGGTGAAAAGTAAACAGGAGGCATGACATATAGAAGATCTTAGGGGGGTATTTGAAGTGCTTCAGCAACATAAACTGCACCTAAATGCGGACATGTATGCCTTTGGGGTGGGGGCTGGCAAGTTCCTAGGTTATCTGATCACTAGCCGAGGGATAGAAGTTAACCCCGACCAGATTAACGCCATATAGTGTCTTAAGCTGCTGAGCAATCCAAAGGAGGTACAGATCTTGACCGGAATGTTAGCTGCCCTTAACCAGTTCATTTCTAAGTTTGTCGACCGCTGCCGTTCATTCTACCAACTTTTGAAGAAATGGAGGGGTTTTCAATGGAATGAGGAGTGTGAAAAAGCTTTCCAAGACTTGAAGGAATATCTGATGCGGGCACCCATGTTAACGACCCCAGAATCTGAGGAGGACTTATTTATGTACCTCTCGGTGTCTGAACATGCTGTGAGTGTCGTGCTCTTACGAGACCAAGGAATGCAGCAACCTGTGTACTACGTTAACAAGACTATGATCGATGCTAAGACAAGGAACTTACCCCTAGAGAAGTTGGTGTTGGCATTAATACATGCCACGAGGAAGTTGCCCCACTATTTTCAAGCCCATACTATCTATGTCCTGACCAAGTATCCTTGACAGTCATTATTGAAGAGATCTAACTTTACAGGCCAAATAGCTAAATGGGCGACCCGGCTGGGGTCCTTTAATATAAGATACAAGCCAAGGAGTTCGGTGAAAGGCTAAGTTCTTGCTAATTTTGTTGTGGAGTTTTCTCCCAAGAACGAAGGGGGGATGGTTTGTCATGTGGAGTGTTGCCCATGGAAGGTGTTTGTGGATAGCGCGTCAAGTGCCACGGGGGCAGATGCCAAGATTATCATTTTCACTCCAGAAGGAGTACGATTGGAGCATTCTTTTAGGTTAGGGTTTAGGGCCTCCAACAACGAGGCGGAATACGAAGCCTTGCTTGTTGGATTGAGGACCGTTTTGGACTTGGGTCCCCGGGACGTAGAGGTCTTTTCAGATTCACGACTGGTGGTTAACCAGGTGCAGGGTAGTTTTGAAGCCTGGGATTCTCGAATGAAAAAGTACATACAGGTGGCAAAACAAGTCTTAAGCAAGTTTTGTATGGCAAAGGTGACCCAAATGGCTCGGGGGTAGAATAGACATACTGACTCGCTAACTATGTTAGCGTCAGCGATTATAGAGGACGTACCTAGGTTAATCAAAGTGGAACTCATCACGAAGCCAAGCATTAATACGGTGATTAATGTTAGTGTCGCCAAAGTTGGTGTTATAGTGATTTCAACAGTCGGGCCATGTTGGATGGATCTGATCATTGATTTTTTAGCTGAGGATTAAGTCCCACACGATAAGAAGGAGGCAAATAGGGTTCGGCGAATGGCCGCTCGATATTGGTTGTCGGCAGATTGAAAGCTGTATCAGAGGTCATTTGAGGGGGCCGTATCTTTTATGTTTACACCTCAAGAAGGTAAATGAATTATTGGTTGAGCTACACGATAGGGTGTGCAGCACTTATATGGAGGGGCATTCATTGGCTCACCAAGCGATGACTCAAGGGTTCTAGTGGCCACAGATGCAGAAGGATGCCACCGAATATGCATGTAAGTATGAGCAATGTCAAAAGCATGCCCCCTTGATTCACTAGCCAACAGGACATCTGAATCTAATTAGTAGCTCTTGGCCCTTTGCACAATGGAGGTTGGATATTCTCGGTCCATTTCCCCAGGCAACGATAACTGAAAATTTGTTTTAGTATCCGTTGATTACTTTACCAAGTGGGCGGAGGCAGAGGCGTTTGCCAATATTCGAGACATGGATGTTAAGAAGTTCGTATGGAAGAATATAGTCACTAGATTTAGGGTGCTGGACTCTCTCATATCTGACAACGGATTGCAGTTTGATAGCAGAACCTTTTGCAAGTTTTGCAGTGATCTTGGCATCAGGAATAGATACTTCTCCCTGGCGTATCCTCAAAGCAATGGCCAGGCTGAAGCCATCAACAAGGCAATTGTAAATGGATTGAAGAAGAGATTGAACGGTGCAAAGGGTAGGTGGGCTGAGGAGCTGCCCAACGTTTTGTGGGTATACCAAACAACACCAAGGAGATCTACAAGTGAAACCCTGTTCTCCTTAACATACGGGACAGAAGCCGTGATACCTGCCGAGGTAAACCTATGTAGTGCACGGGTCAAAGAATTTGCTCCCACCCAGAACGACTGGTTGATGGTGGAGCATTTGGATTTGTTAGAAGAATACCAAGATATGAAGACCATATGGCTAGCCAAGTATCAACAAAGACTCGCCCGGCGTTATAACCGAGATGTAAAAGAAAGGGAATTCAGTGCCGGGGACCTGGTACTACAAAAAGCAACAGGGAGCATGCGAGATATGAATGATGGGAAACTAGCCCTTACTTGGGAAGGGCCGTATAGGGTTACTGCTATCACGGGGGCAGGAGTATACTATTTGGAGGATCTAGATGAAAGACCGCTTCCTAAGCCGTGGAATGTCCACAACTTGAAAAAGTTCTACCACTGATCAATTGTACATGGGGATGTAAATTGGATGAAACATTGTATATATGCTTTATCAACTGATGCTAAAATGATGTTTATCCATGCAGGTGCATTTAATTCCATTATTGTTTATCTATTAGCGCCAGTCAATGAATACAAAAAGGGGGGGGGGGGTTTAAGGAGACAAGGGCAACGTGTTTTATACAAAGGACAGAAACCTGCTTCTTGGTTCGATCCTTATCACCGAGCAGGTGGAAACCTTACACTAAAAACTTCTAAGGACAGAAACCTACTTCTCGGTTCGATTTTTATCACCGAGCAGGTGAAAACCTTACACTAAAAATCCTCTAAGGACAGAAACTTGCTTCTTGGTTTGATCCTTATCACTGAGCAGGTGGAAACCTTACACTAAAAATCCTCTAAGGATAGAAACTTGCTTCTCGGTTCGATCCTTATTACCGAGTAGGTGGAAACCTTACACTAAAAATCCTCTAAGGATAGAAACCTTTTTCTCGGTTCAATCCTTATCACCGAGCAGGTGGAAAATGTTACCCTAAAAAACTTCAAAAGGCAGGAAACTACTTCTCAGTTCGGTCCGATCACTAAAACCAAGCGGGCGAAAACTTGCCCTAAAAAATTTTGCCTTAGAAGATTAAGAAGGGTGACACCTGTCACGTGGAGTTTTCATTCTCCCCTCCAAACACACCCCGGACATCATGCATGCCCGGAGGTAATCTTTCCTGCTTGATCATTGAGTAAGTACGTATATATGCATTCGTGAAAAATAGAAGAATACAACAAAAGAAAAAGAAGAAAACAACATAATATCAAACATTCATAAACATGATTAAGGTCAAAGTCCGGCAGTCAAATCTTAATCAAATATAGCAAACACATAAAAACTGAATCAATGTCTTATCACCAAAACTCGGTGACTGGGCAAAACTTCGCCATACGAAAATTAATTGTTCTGTCACCACAACCTGGTGACCTAGGCAAACTTACTAATGGAAAGAAACCACTTAAATAAAATTAAAGTAAGGGTAAATAGAAAGGGTTTGATTCGGCAATCAAGCGGTGGGATCCACGGGCTACATCTCAGCGGCAATCTCGGGTGGCTGTTGGTTTGATATGAAAGGTTAAAATTGGATGTCTTCCCTGAGTTGGTCGTCAACACGAGGATTACGAGAGACTTCCACATCAACCAACTCCACGTGGGAGTCAATTTGCTCCACTAGCTCCCTCATACTCGTCGTCTCCTCTTCATTGGTGGGCCTTAGAGGATTCTACACGGCTGGAGCAGGACTCGGGAAAGGGATCTGACTGAGATTCCTTAGAAGAGAGTCCTCGGGGACCCCCAAGGCCTGCAGGGCAACCAACCAACCTTCCTCGAACCCTAGCTTCCGAGCTTCCCAAATGACAGACTCTATAGAGTTCTCCACATCAGCGAATCCCTTGTTATACCATTTGTTATTGCAGGCCTCCAAAGCCGCCCTTAAATCAGCCAACTCCTCAGCCCATGCAATGTTTATACTTGCAGCCCCTGGTAATTTTAGCTCAGTCTCCCCCAGCTTAACCTCTAACTCCAATGATCTCTTTTCCGCAGCCGCCTTGTCTTCTCAGACTTGGCGACCTTCTTCTCCGCAACTGTAGTAGCCTTGGTTTTCTCCTTCGTGGTCACTTTGACCACATCCTTAAGGACCTTCTCCCGACCGGCATCCTCGGCAAGCTCCTTCAGCCACCCATCGAGTATATGAGCCGGTTGAGTGGCTTGATGAAATAACAGTGATAAGTATAAAAACAGAAAGAATGTGCACAAAAATTAGTGGTTAACCAAAAACCAAAAAGATTACCGCAATAGTATGCCATTGCAACCTCCTAGCCATGGACTCGTTTATGCCATCTTCAAAAGTGTGCACGTCCTCGGATAAAAGGAGGTTGTGCACCAAACTTTGGGCAACATGACCCCCCTCGCCTTTATCCCACACCCATACACTCGCAGTCGCAGGAAAAGGCTGGCTGTCTAGCTGGAATATGGGCTGCCACTCCGGCGCCAGGAGGTGGACACCACATTCGTCCCGATATGGGCCGTAGGCTCTTAAATAATGATGCCTCTTGATGGCTGGGGAAGAGTCCTGGTGAGCTCATCACCCGAGCTAATGGAAGTCTAATCGGCAATACGTTGCCTCTTCCGGGTTCGACCGAAAGGGGGAGGCGAAGGAGGGGGAGTCTGACCACGGCCTTGAAGCAGTTGTTGCTGCACGGCTGGTTAGGCGCCGGGCATAAAATGACTAATCGTCATTGTCTTTCGGGTCACCATATCTTCACCTCGGTTGGATTCAGTTTCACTAGAGTTAATAGGTTCGACGGCTGCTTCCTCGACTTCCCTGACAAGAGCTTCGGGTTCGACAGGGGCCTCGGGTTCAGCAGGAGCCTTGGTTTCAATGGGAGCCTCAGGGTGAACGGGGGCTTCAGGCTGAACGGACTTGTGTGCCCATTCTCGAAGGTGTCGAGACACACGGTCAGCTGACTCATCTCGTATCGGCTCAAGTTCGTTGGAACAAGTGTACCGCGAACTAAGGTCGCGAGCCTCGCCTATTGTAAATTTCGGGGGATGGAAGTTCGTATGTCGTACGTCAATATATGATAGGAAAGAGCTGTTAACTAATAAAGCTTGGCTAAAGGCTTGCCAAGTAGAATACACAGGTTCAATGCCGAGAATTAAATGGGATGCCCGGAGCTGTCTATCCCAATGAATGAGCACAAAATTCAGATCCTTTACATGCACTACTCTAAGATCCTAGGTAAATACTCTTCCGTCTGCCAAAAAAAAATATATATATATATATATACACAAATAAATAATAAATAAGTAAATAAATAAATAATATAAACATAATGAGTTAGTATTCAGATAAACAAAACAACCACAAGCAAAAGGAAAAGCAAGTTAGTGATCGGTACGAACCCACTTCGCGCAGCGAGAGGGGGCAGGGGATTTCATCGGCAAACCAGTTGTCGTGCACCCGGATGAACTCCCCAGCAGAATTCCTATTAGAATCGGGTAGGCATGAAATTAGTCGTACCCACATATCTCTAACTTTTAAATAATAGTTGGTTTTCTTATTCCCACAAAGACTGTACATGAAGTTTATATCGTGATGGTCTAACTGCAAACCGAATATCTGATTCAACCTACTGACACAACTAACTACCTTGTAAAAATTGGGGGGAAGTTGGTCATGACACAACCCATAAAACCTAAGGGTGTTGAGTAAAAGAGGGTTCGCGGGAAACCTAACCCCACCCTCCAGGATTGCCATTAAAGAGAAAAAATCAGTATTAGCCCCTCTGTGGAGAGCAATTTCGCTCTCGTGGCAATACGCCACATCCACATCCTCGGGGATGTTGAACATCTACCTAAAAGTGGCTATGGATGCCTCATTGTTTAGAAGGTAAGCGTAACCCATCTTGTACCCTTAGAATTGAAGGAAGAGACTAGAATAAAAGAAGGAGATGGAGGACTTACTTTGGGCTCTAAGAAAGGAAGGGATTCTGGGCTGAGGGATAAGCACACAGACGAATGCGCGCCAGAGAGGAAACTCAGAGAATTGAGAGTGAAAAAGTGAGAGAATGATTTGGGATGAACTATTTATAGGAGCCAAGAAGGAGCGAGTGACATTTGATCAACAATAATGAATCATAATTAACAATAATGAAGCAAGAAACCTTATGAATACCTATGGTAACTAACATGCGCGCTGCCTCGGTTCACAAAGCATCAGGTAATAATGACAGCTAAACCAGACGGCCAGGTGCAACACGCCTTTTGAGAGCGCATTAATGAGCTTCCGAACCGTCAAATATCCACCCATAATGTTTCCCGAGTAGCTATTGTCTCTTGGATTCCTTGATTTTTCCTCGAGAGCCAAGCACGAATCAAGGGGGGGGGGGCTAATGTACGGCACTATGACACCCAGACCCATTTGGGCCTTAGATTGTGACTCAGCAGTTCGGCCCATGACACCAAACCTTTTCTACCTAAGGCCCAAGCCCGAGCCCAAAATAGCTACAGACCTAGGTCTCACGCTGCCTCAAGGCTTAATAACCTTAACTGGCACACACCTAACCTCGCCACTTGGGCCTTACTCAAAAAATCACTGACAGAACAAGGACACAATTGCTCGGGGTGACGTCTTTCAAGTACCCGGCAGTGCCTTTGGAAATACCACTGCCGAGCATCTATGCTAAAATGGGAACCAGTTCCAATGCCACTCCTACCACAACCCACTCCCAACTAAACGTCCTCTTAACAATAATAACATTGGACCTTCTATACCACTAACCACAGAAATAATCATAGCTTCCCACTAATTATGAGGCTATAAATAAGAGAAGTTGAGGAAGGAGGAGGGTGGTTGAAGGATTCACAAAGAAACTGAGGGGAAGAAAAGAGAAAGCAAAAGCGTATTAAGCTAGCGGAGTGATAATAGAAAAAGAGGGAGTGAGTTGAGTCAGAGGGAAAGGCAGTCTCGTTGAATCTCCACGTAAGGAACTGCCCAGAGTAGGAAGTCCAAAGCCCACTTCACAAATAGATTGTGAGCCTAAGTGAGGATTGGCCCATCAACCCCTCCATTGGGTGCGCACAGTCTCATATTATGCAAATAAGCTACTGAAAATAAGTAATTTCAAAACAGACACTAATTATTTTTTAAAAACTTTAGAATTTTTTTATTTTTTGAAACCATAAAGTTTAACTTTTCTTTTTTCTTTTTTCTTAAAAACAAGTAGTGTTTACATCATGTAAAATATATGATATAAATAAATATTTCCAAAATAAAATATTATATCAGAAAACTTATCCAAGAATTTCACATGATCCAAATTTTGCAATGAAAATAATTTGTCTATCAACTTTAGCTTTTTTAAGTGGATCACAGAGACTCACAACTCTTTTCTCCTTTTGTCTTTTACTTTCTCTCTTTATTCCTTGCCAAATAGTAGTAAGTAAGGACTTGGTACGTAATACCTAATCTGCTCGGACAATATTTGACGTAGGACAACCACACAAACAATAAAAACAATAGAATAAGAAGATAAACCCTAGGAGTCAGCACCTAGAGGTTGCTTGGAGTCAGCACCAAGCAAAACTAGAGTCGGCATCAGTAAAAGAAAACACACGTTTTCTTTTTAATAATCATCAAAACTGTCTTATAATAATCCCAAAAAGTGTTTAAATAGCTAACATAAAGAAACCCTAAAAAAACCCTAATTATTAAATGTTTGGGCTTGTTGAAACTCAAGCCCAATGACTAATAGGCCCTAGCCATAAGGCCACAGGTTAGGCCATCTTCTTTCTCCTATACGTGCGTGTAATTGGGGGCTTGTATCTCGTGTCCGCACCAACTCCCCTCGGGTGAGAAGAACTCAACCCCGTCGAGTGGAAATCTGAAGAGCTCTGATAATACTCCAACAAGTCAGGATCCAGTCACTGTAGCTCATCTCGAGTAATCCAAGTGCAATCAGAATCTAGTCGCCATCGCCACCGAACTAGGAAACAGTGAACTCCTTCATCCCTGGTAGAAACAATCTGTTCATCTAAAATAGCATCAATAGATTTTTTATGTGCATAAGGTAGATTTAAGGGTAAAGGGGTGGGAACAGGGGCATTAATAAGATTAGGCAAAGACTCATCAAAAGGGGTATCAGGAATAGCTGTGGGGCTTTTATAAGCAACTAGATCCTCAATATTAAAGGAGGAGCTAATACCATAATCAGAAGGAAGTTCAATGACATAAGCATTTGGGCCCATTCGTTTCAATACCTTGAATGGTCCAGCACTAAGAGCCTGCAATTTTTTTAACGGTCCCAGAGGGAAACTGTTCAGGTCGAATCCGAATCATGACATAATCCCCTACCTGAAACTCTGCATGACGCCAATGAGTGTCAGCATGAATTTTATATTGAGAATTACTTGCTTGATTTTTTTTGTGAATCTCATTATGCAAATCATGAATATGTCGTGCAAATGCCTCAGCAGACTCAGACACCCTAACATGTGGGGACATGGGCAAAAGATCTAAGGGCTTCCTAGGTGTATGTCCATGCACAACCTCAAAAGGACTAGCGCCTATAGACCTATTGACAGAGCTATTATATGCAAGTTGGGCTACAGGAAGAATTGAATCCCAATTTCTATTGGCTTCACCCACTAGACACCAAAGGAGATTGCCTGGACTACGATTAACCACCTCAATTTGACCATCAGTTTGAGGATGAAATGCTATGGAAAATTTCAATTTGGTGCCCACTAAATGCCACACGGTCTTCCAAAAATAACTCATGAAGCAAACATCCCTATCAGACACTATGGTTTTGGGAAGACCATACAGTTTGACAATCTCATCAAAGTAGAGCTTTGTGATCTTAGAGGCATCAGAGGTCTTCGAATAGGGTAGGAAATGAGCCATCTTAGAGAAGCGATCAACAACTACTAGAATGGAATCATGCTTCCTAAAGGTGCGGGGCAAACCTAACACAAAGTTCATACTCACATCCTGCCATGGGCAGTCTAGCACAGGTAGAGGCGTGTACAGGCCAGTGTTTTGCTTGCGATGTTTGGCCAGTTGACAGGTACGACACTAACCAACTATCTTGGCAACGCCCCTCTTAAGACCAGGCTAATAGAATTGACGTTCCACTTCCTCAATTGTTTTTTCTCGGCCAAAGTGACCTGCAAGGCCTCCTGCATGTATCTCCCAAACTAGGAAATCTCGTACTGAAGACCGAGGGATACATAATTGGTTGGCTTTGAACAAGTAACCATCTTGAAAGGTATAATCATCCAGGATTGGTCGTGGGGCATTACTTAGGCTAATGTAGAGCTCCCCAAAATCTGGGCATGACTCATATTCATCCTTAAGTCGCTCAAACCTAGTAACCTTAACACTCATGACAGATAGCAAAGACACCCTTCGACTTAGTGCATCAGCGGCCTTATTCTCAACTCCCGCCCTATGTTTCACCACAAAGTAATAGCGTTGCAGAAACTCAACCCAACTACTATGCCTAAAATTCAGCTTCTTTTGAAATGAAGATAGCGCAAAGCCTCATGATCAAAGTAGATAACAAACTCTCGGGACAATAGGTAATGGCGCCAATGCCAAAGAGCTCGAATAATGGCATAAAACTATTTATCATATGTGGAGTAATTTTGCTTAGCGTCATTCAATTTCTCACTGAAATAAGAAATTGGGTGACGCTCTTGACTAAGTACTCCTCCTATACCAATACCTGAGTCATCACATTCCACTTCAAAAGGCTTGGTAAAATCAGGGAGACGCATGACAGGTGCCTCAGTCATCTTTTGCTTTACCTCATGGAAAGCCTTAGTAGCAGCTTTAGTCCAAACAAACTCCCCTTGCTTCATGCAATCAGTGATGGAAGACATGATGGTACTAAACCCCTTGATGAATCGGCGGTAAAAGGAAGCGAGCCCATGAAAACTTCGAATTTCATGGATATTCTTGGGCTCAGGCCACTCCACAATTGCTTGAACCTTTTGGGGGTCAGCAGAAACTCCCTCAGAGGATACTATGAAACCTAAGAAGACGACTTTATCGGTGAAGAAAGAGCACTTCTTGAGGTTGCCATATAAACTCTCCTTC
>NW_027070267.1:155380-165174 GCF_002906115.3 Quercus suber
TTTTTTAAATAATAAAATACTGTTGTAAGAGTTACAGACACGGACTTAAAAGAAAACTCAAATGAGGTAATTTAAAAGAACTTAGGTACAGACTTAAAAAGAAAAACCACAAAAACGAAAAGGAACTAAATGACCGGCTCGGCAATGGACGGTGGTGCTAGTGGTCGACGACTGTGGCGGCACAAGACGGGGAAGACTGCGACGGAGTGGCAGCTACCTGTCTCGGGTCTTGCATCGGCGGTGGCTGACGTCCTCAGCGGCGGTGGTCAGGGGCGAAGGTAGTGTTGGCGGCAGTGGATGATGTACTCAGCGGCGGCGATGGATGATGGGTCTGTGGCTGGTGGTGGATGGGTTGCGGTGGCTGAGAACTGAGTTGTGGGTCTCGGCTGGTGGCTGTTGGCTTGCGTTGGTTTTTTTTTTTTTTTTTTGGATTGTGGGTGTGGGTTCTGTGATCAGAGACGGGCACGAATGTTGGCTACCGGCTTGGGAGGCATCGCTGGCTTCTCTGCTGGCTTAGGGGTGAAAAACTCATAAGGGGCTGCGGGGTATACACAGATTACAAGGGCTGGCTTGGGCTTGTTCAAAATCTCATGGGGCAAATACTTGAAAGGTAATGTCATCCTTGGCCGGTTTGCACTTTTGATGGTTTTGCTTTCAAGTGGTTGTCTACGGTTGTATTGAATGGATCGGAAGTTTGCTCTGATACCAAAACTGACGTAGGACAACCACACAAACAATAAAAACAATAGAATAAGAAGATAAACCTTAGGAGTCAGCACCTAAGGGTTGCTTGGAGTCAGCACCAAGCAAAACTGGAGTCGGCATCAGTAAAAGAAAACACACGTTTTTTTTTTAATAATCATCAAAACTGTCTTACAATAATCCCAAAAAGTGTTTAAATAGCTAACATAAAGAAACCCTAAAAAAACCCTAATTATTAAATGTTTGGGCTTGCTGAAACTCAAGCCCAATGACTAATAGGCCCTAGCCATAAGGCCACAGGTTAGGCCATCTTCTTTCTCCTATACGTGCGTATAATTGGGGGCTTGTATCTCGTGTCCGCATCAATATTTTTTTTATTGTGGCTGCTTAGGGATAAACAAATAATAAATAACGAAATCCTCACTTCTTTGCACCAAAAACAATAATAATAGGAATAAAAAAAAATTAATAATAATAATATTGAAGTTTAAAAGGAAACTGATTGTAATTTATAAAAGACTTGTCAGCCACATTGTCGACTAGCTTGAGCTTCACAGTTTCACATGATCCACGTTGCTCTCATTGTAGGGTATGCTTCCGTCTCTTTTATCAACCATTGTAGGGCATGCTTACTTCATTCAGGTCTTCCAAAAATAATAGAAAATCAATAATAATTGTGGAGTCTTCACTCTTCACTTTCTTCTCTACCTAAATATCTTCACAGCTGTCTTAAAATAAAACAATTATTTAATGTTAAAAAAAAGACTAGCTAACAGTCTTACAGAACTTGGGCCAGTTAGCACAACTACAGGTCTTAGTCCACGTTTAGCTCAACTAACGGTCATTGGCCCGTTTAGTATGCGGTATGCCCAATTGGAACTTGGAGTAGGACTCGGATTCTATGTTCCGAAACTCAGTGTTTGGTGCAAAACAATATGGGCTTCTGGGATTAGAAAATGAATTGTAAAAATATTGTACTTCTTGATTCATTTTTCTGATTTGTATACGGTACTTTTTTGAAATTGAATCTTCAACATGCGATGCAGAGTGAAATGGCATCTTAAAGGGACGATTTCTTAGTGAATTGGCACATGTCACGGTGCTGAGAGCACAACAGGTCTATATAACACAAACTCGTATCTTGAAGATGTGATTTATTTCTTGGATGAAATTAATATGCAATTTCAACCTTGGATCAAATATGCAATAGCGAATAGTTGAAATCCCATCTTTAAAATTCAATTTCATTAATGGGTTGGTAAAAAGATGAAATCTTAACTTCAAATACAACTGCTCCATTTGGTCCAAAAGAACCCAATTAGCACTACGCAAAACTAAGAAAAGAGCTCGGCCCACAACAACCCTCCAAATATATTAAACTGCCAACCTTTGGCCCAGTTTACCAACTTTGACCCATTTCAACCAAACTTCTATCTACTTCAATCCAAAATCTGATCATTCAATCGAAGCAATTCTCATGTCAATACGAAGACATTTTAATTCCCTCCAAAATGAGGGCAGATTGTCAAGATCGAATGTAAAATGAACAGAGTATCACAAAAATGAGAAAATTTTTTAAAATCGAGAAGAAAAAAATTTTATTTCAAGAAAAACTGGAAATAAATTTATTTTCTTGATTTTAAAATTTTATGTTAAAAGGTTTTCTGGTTTTGTAATAAATTTAGTCATAATATGACTAAATTTTAAAATCGAATTAAAATTTATTTAATTCTAATTGAGACATGAAGTAGAACCCCAAAGACGCCTATGCTTGGATAAATTTAGTCAAACCAAGTCAAATTTCAAAAGTTGCAGAGCAAAATATAATAATTGACAAACGTTGACCAAGTTTTACCAGGTTTGACCAATTTTAACTAACTTTAACTACCTTTATCTCAAGACCTGATAATCTGATAGAAAAGATTCTTGTGTCAATATTAATATTTTCTGACTCCCTTCATATTGAGTGGTGGATCACCAAGTTTTGAACTAGCACATGATGATCACATGCCACGACTCACCTCAAAATTCAACCGTTATCAAAACTATTGTTATGTTGAAACAAATATTTTTCAAATTTCAATCAAATCAAATAGTAGATCATCAAAATTGGTTGTAGAACGATGGGGTCAGTTATAACATAAAGTGGGGACTAGCTTAAAATCTGATTGTTAGATCGACATAATTTTTGTGTTAATGCAAATATTTTTCAATTCCTTTTGATTCGAGTAATGGATTACCAAGAATTGAAATGGCAAGCGATGGCTGTGAGCCAACTCGCAATCATTACATGCCACTTTTCTCCTATAAAATAGTTACTTGCCCCATCATTTCCATCAAGCCTCCAAGGTTTTCTGGTTTCAAATTTTATCCTATAAATGGAACCCTCCCCACATTTTTTTTCTATGGTTTTTCTATTTTTCCACTAAAAAATCATAATTTTGAAAAAATTTTCAAATGCTACAATTTTGACTTGATCTTGGTTTCTTAATCTTTATTTTGATTTCGAGTGCAATTCCATTAACTTGAGTTTGAAGAAGTTGCATATTTAACTCTTTATAATGAGAGGGATGCTTTTGCTAATCATGATTGTGAATTTCTTAAAATTAACAATTTAATCAAACCAATCTTTGTACTTTGAAAGTTTTCCCCATTCTTTCTCCGCATTTCCTTGGTTTGCTTTAACAAAAATAATTGAGTCATTTGTAAATTGCAAGTGGCTTACATAAAAGCCTCCATGGGCTAGACTAAATCTCCACAAACTTCATTTTGGTTCATCCTCCTAAAGAAGTCTTAAAAGATTTTCAACACTTACAATGAAAAGGAAGGGAAAGATAGGGTCAACTTGCCTTAGACCTCTTTCAAACTTTATCATACCAAAGGGATTAACCATTTATCATAACAAAGAATGTTAGGATAAAGACGCATTCTTCAACTAGAATGATGCAATCAAGTCTCAGAGAAACCTAAACCTTTTCATTATTTTTGAAATGAATTTCTATTCCATTGTGTCATAGTCTTTCTCCATATCAATTTTAATTTAAGAGTTATTAAACCTTGTTTTCATTTTATTTTCCTCATATCCCCTATTACATTTTGTACAATAATGGTGTTGTCTTGAATCATCCTTCTAGGGACAAAAGCTCCTTGCCATAGAGAGAGCATTTTTTGAGAGTATCCTATTAAACATATTCATTATGATCTTAAAGATTGTCTTATACACCAAATTACACGAGTTAATCTGCTTTAAAATTTTCACTTTTGTAGCTCCCTCTATTTTTGTAATGAGAGATTGTTGTATCATTCTCTTGTTTATGAATCCCCCCTTCCACTCCCACACGTGAATGGTGAAATTTCAAAGAGTCTTTCTATCTAGGTAGTCTACATCTTCACATACCTGTCTAATTTACTGAATCGCTCTAAGACAATGCCCAAATTATTATGTCTTTCGTGAGAGTAAAGGAGGCATGCCAACTAGCTCAAGAGCTTTTAGAAAGCTCATATTACAAATTGTTTCCTTAATCCCCTTTTCTTTGGAAACTCTAATTAACTCCTTAGACTCTTCTCTCATGATACTTGGTTGCATTAGTCTTTATGCCTCTTCAAGGAATTGAAGGATGCTTGTTTTAAATAAATTTTCAAAATAATTGACAAAGCAACCTTCAATCTCTTCTCTTGGGGATATATAATTCTCATCCTTTTTTTTTTCAAAAATTCTATTTTGCTCCTCCTCCTTTTTACTATTGTAGTTAAGTGGATGAATCTTGTGTTAAAGTCAAGCATAGGAAGCCACTTTATTCTAAATTGTTGTCTTCTTTGAAGTTCTCACTCTTTGACTCTAGTTAGTCTAATGTTTTCCCCTGCATATAGTTCCTTTATTGATTTTGATAATTCCTTTAGCTTGAGTTGGATTGAACCAAATATGTTTTTGTTCCATCATCTTAAGTCTTGCTTGGTGGTTTTTTTTTTTTTTGCAAGAATGTATTGAGGAATCTCTCTTATATCTTTTTCTCAAAATTTTGTAATGACTCTAGTCTAGGCCTCTTTAAAGCAAAAAGGTTTGGATCCACCCTTTTCTCTCCCATTTGTGTCTATAGGGTTGGTGGTCTGAGGTTATGGCTTGAAGGTTTTTAACTAAGGCTGAGTAATGCTACAACCACAAATTATTTTACAATAATTTTATAAATTGTTGATATGACAAATTCTTAATAGTTCTCATTTGGACCCACTACTGACATCATTTTTTTACTTACTAATAACCATTCACTATATCAACTGTTTGTAAAAAAAATTGTAAAATAGTTTATAACTTAAGCATTTTCTCCCAAACTTTTTTAAAGATCATTTCTCCATTCACTATTGGCCACATCATGATAAGTTCTCTCCCTAATATTATGCCTTCCCCGTCTTTTATTTGACCAAGTGAATTTATTAAACCAAGGTCAATAAAGACAAAATTGTCAAGAAAATTACTTCAATTCACTTTTAGATGATTCAGCCACTATTTTCTTCTTGTGAAGCAACACGATTGAAATCTCTCAACGAAAACCAAGGGCCATTGATGAATTTAAAAAATTATTAAGTACTCTAAGAATATGGTAACATGGTATTACTATGTTACCGTACTCCGAAAATAGCTAAGAATTATCCCCACAAATTCACCAATTCTTTCTAGATTTTCCCAAAAATATTTTCTGATGTTTTCCACAAAACCAATGGTTTTTTTTTTTTCCCCTTTTTTCTTTTCAAGTGTTGGCTTCTTCAATTTCCAGTAGGCTTGGTCCTAAATTATTGTAATTAATTAGGGTCCCTACCCTCATGTAGAATGGCAGCCCAACTCAAAAACTTGGCTTGAGTTGGGCCTAAACCTTCTGATATCCAAGAAAGGGTATGAGAAAACTACAGGGCCTAATTGTACAAGCATTTGTAGACCCACTTGAGATCATCAGTAACTAAAAGTTTGCTTCTTTTTCTCTTTCAGTGATCCTCTGACCAGATCATCACTAATTAGTAATTACATGCATCATCAAACTCATTAAGCCAAAAAGGAAGATAGAGAATATAATTATTGGACTGAGAATATGATATCACAAATCACAAACTACAAGTGAGTGGGGTCAATGTTCTGGGGATTTTGTGCTTATAGAGAGTGGAATATAATAATCACCCACTTTAACCCTTCTACCAAAAAAGAAGGCTTAAGTTATTTAGAAGTAGAAAACGGACATGTATTGTCCCATATCGGGTGCGTGTGTTGTAGTCTTAGGATTTATAAGGAGCTCCGCGTCTTCAACTGCCGCTAGCAGTTTTGTGAGTTGGCGTGTTCCTTGACATAAAAAAAAAAAGAAAAAAGTTATTTAGAAGGCCAAAAGATTTTGACAGATTTATTAGCCATAAACTTTTTAGGCTATCACGGGTCGAATCTTGCGGACCCTTTTTGTTTGGCACTTTGTACGTACTACTTTGTGTCCTGCTCCTCTAATTATATATATATATATATATATATATATAATATAGTAATAGATTAATAGTATTACCTTAAAAAAGAAGTAGAGACCAGAAATTTTTTTAGGTAAAGTGGGAAAGATGATATCCCACGTGTACGCATACTACAATTCCTTTGTGTTTTTTAATGATAAGAATGTGATTTTCTTCTTGGATGTGATTCTTGTATGATTATGAAGTTATTGTGAAGCTAAAGAACACTTAACAGTTTTATATATAAAGGGTGAGTAGCTATGAATACTCAGGCTTTGATAGAATTTCACACAATGAATGATTAGAATTTAGGACTAATATGAACTTGGATAAAATTTCACAACTATCTCTCTTAACTATTTTACAAGAAAATGAAAAAGGAAACAAAAATTAAAAATCATAATTCTCTTATCTTAGTTATTACTTATTAGTCCGTACTATTTTTTTTTTTTTTTCCATACAAGTGATTTTCATGACCTAATAAGAGTTAGGTCTCAACCGGTGATGCACAGTCAATCTTTGAACAAGGATACCACCCAACCAAAAGTGACAGAGGTAGGCATCTATGCCCTTTCAACTCTTATTAGGAATAATTCAAACTATTCTTCATATTTTTGTGATCAAATAGCACCTAATGAATAATATCATTTTATTTTGAGCCTTTGAGGGAAGCTACAATGAGAACCTTTTTTTTTTTTTTTATATCTAATTATTCAAGAGCTCTGCCTAATTTTGTTCTAGTACTCCCTTGGTTTGAGACATTGATTGATGTGATTAAATAGAGGAATTGCAAATATACTAATACCATGCTTAGAGCATCCACACCTAAAAATTCTATTCTATTCTATTTTACCATCTCAAAAACCTATTTTATCAATTATACAATATTATTTTACAATACACTCAACATCCCAACTTTTATTTTACTATACTACACATTAAAATAATATATTTACATAATAAAATAATATATCTACATATAAAATAATAATATATTCTAGAGAGAGAGAGAAAATGAGACAGTGGAGAGAGGATATGACTCATACGAAACCGTGCAAAAGTGCTACAGTTCTGTAATACTGCTACAAGGCTGCTACAAACTGTGCAAATGAGACAGTGGAGAGAGTAAAATAATAATTTTTGGATTTGCAATACTGCTAGAGTGCCATCGCAAATTTGCGATGGTGCTGTAGCAGTATTGCAAATTTTTTTAGCTTTACCATGCCAGCTGTGACCAGTTGTTAACATTTTTTTGGGCTGCAACAGTAAATCTTAGCAAGATATGGCATTTACCATGCCAGCTGGGAATGCTATTCGGTAAGAAAGAAAATGTTTTTTTCTAATTTGTTAAACTTTTTTTTTCTTTTTTAAGGTAGATTTCCAAAACTTATTGAGGATCCAACTTAACTATACAGAACACAGTAAGAATCACTAGAAAGTAACTTTAAAATATATTTTTTTATTGAAAAAAATTAATAACTTTTTTTTTTGAGAATCAATAACTTTAAAATATTTTTTTTGAGAATGAATAACTTTAAAATATTGGTTATGAGTTTTGAACCCAAAACTTTATGATACATTAAAATTCATTAAATCAACCTATCAATTTTTTTTTTTTTTTTTGATTTATTAAGTGTGTTTGACCAAATTTTACATGAACAACATTTCAATCAAAGTGAGAATTTTATTTAAAATTTACAAATAATAAATCAAAATTTTTCGCTTTGATGGAATGTGAATCATGTAAATTTATTTTTAGCTCAAACTTTACAAACTAAATTTTTTAATAGGCAAAAGATATTGATGTGGAGGAGCATGCTTGTGTACTATGGCCTGCACATGGGAAAAAACTTATTAAAAAAGAAAGGATGGAGAGCTCAAAACAAATTCTCTGTGGCTGCCCACATGGTAGAACTTATTATTTTGTGAACCCCTCAGCCACACAAAAATAAAAAATATGAAAGAAGATATTTTTTTATATAAAAATGAAGAAACAGCCAAAAAATAAAAATAAAAAATAAAACCCCAAATATATAGTATTTAGTTTGGTAGCAGTTGGTTGTAGTTACCTAGGGAGGGTGGGAATCTCTCTTTTCATCTGGGAATGCTGGCAGGAGGTGGAGGTTCATCTGGCCCTTGTTTCCCAGAATCAAAAAAAGCCCATTTGAGCTTTAACTATTATAAATTTTATTTATTATTACTAAATTCTTTTTTATTTATTTTTATTTTTATAGGAGACACTTTCCCAGAGGTTAAATTTAAACAGTTAGTTGTTTGAAGATCTTTGTCTGTGTGTTTTGAAACAGTTACTCCCAACGACTTTCTAACCTCACACACCTCCCTCTCATTTCCCGCTAACACACAGTTCTTCCTTTGATGGGCAAGAAGCAGCACTTAGATTGGACCTCTAAGTCCATTGTTTCCTCTGGGAGTGAGAGAGTTTCTCTTTTGAGTAAGGAGGTTTGTTTTCTTCTTCTTCTTCTTCTTATGGGTTTTTTGACTTTTTATTTTTTGGTTAAAATTTGCATCTTTTTTTTTTTTTTTTCCTGATGGGGTTATATTTTTTGAGGGTCATGTCATGTTTGTTCAATTTGCTTAAATATGCCATGCTCCATATCAAGAATTTGGTTTCATATACAATTGCTTTTTTACTTGATATGCTATTTTATAAGTTCTTGTAATTTGGATGAGTTTTTATGAAAATCTTATGGTTTAGCTAACTCAATTTTTTTTAACTTGCTCTTTATATTCATTTTTCTTGAATCCTTAAGTTCCATGAGTTTACTGGTAAAAGAAAAAAAAAAAAAGGCCACAATGTTGAATTTAATGTTCCCCATTGTTTTGTGGTTCGCATTTGATTCATGACTACCCTGCCATATTGTTTGTTTAGTTTCAGTTAATAATGGGGAGTTTTGTACACTGGGTGCGAACTTTTTAAGTACAGGAGCTGGCTTTCTTAAATCCCATTTCCTTAAAATTCCACTACTTTCTTTGCTAGTTCCATGTTTTATGTGTAGCTTACCTTTTATCAGCAGAGCTTGATAGTGTCTGTTTGTTTTGGAAGGAAAATACTAAATCTTTTACTGCAATAAGACCATTAAAGTCCTTGTTAATTGGTATTTAAAAAAGGAAGCCAATTTGCTTTGATTCATGCAGGCAAAGAGGAAAGTAAATGAAGACCAATCAGCCGATGGACAAGTGACAGACCTTGAGCATGGTGATGTAATAGAGGTAAACGCTACTCTAGTCATTTGAACACTAAAATTTTGTTCATCTTTGATTCAAAGCTGTTTTGTCAAAATTTATAACTGTGTTTTGGTTCTTTGGTAAATGCTGCAGGCCGCAAATATTGGATTTTCTAGAGTACTGTCACTAGTAAGTGGGAAATTTGTGGTGGGTTTTGATAATGTTGTAAGGATTCTCTGAAATATGTCATATGGTAAAAATCCTCATGTTTTACAGGCAAAACCAGATGCAGGGAAGCTAGTTGTTGCCACCATTGCATTGTTGATAGCATCCACATCAAGTATTCTGATTGTATGTTGATTTACTTATTGGTGGCCATGCAAGACCTCTCTTTCATTTTTATTCCTCCCCCCCCCCCCTTCCTCTCC
>NW_027070267.1:166168-183918 GCF_002906115.3 Quercus suber
AACTTTCATAATGCCAAAACAAGGAAGAGCTATTAATACAGTGATGCCTTCACCAAATTAGAAATACAGAGGCAAGAATCTCAATTTTCTTCCAACCAGAAATAGATAAGTACAAATTCTTAGAACTTCTAATAACCTAATTTCTTTTTCAGACTTCTCCTGCTCACATAACTATAATTTAAAGCCTAGCACCAGAAAATGAAAACATTTATAATCCAATAACCCACCAATTCAACAAGATCTCTATTAACTGCATTTCCTAGCTGTAACATGCTTTCTGCCAATTATGGAGAATGTTAAGCATTGCTGAATTGGCTATCATATATGATGGCTTGAAAAGGATGATAATAATAAAATTTTTGAAATAACCATCTCAAGATTATTGTCCTTGTATCAAATTTTAAGAGCCTATATTAGCTTATGTTGTTTAATGATAATTGACCGTCGTTTTTTTAGTTCACTGTGCACAGCACTTCGAGCATGGTTGTTTGCTTCTGCTAGTGAAAGAGTTGTAGCTCGTTTGAGAAAGGACTTATTCAGTCACCTTATCAATCAGGTTAGATCCATTAGTTCTCGAACCTGTAAAACTGGAACGCTCCCTGTGAGATAAAAATACACAGAATTGCAAAAGTACATATAGAAACTTACACAATGTATATCCATTTCTAAACCACTATACAGTTGGTCTTTTGGGTTTTATATCAATATCATCATGCTGGAAGCATATTCAAACTGTGAATAACTTCTTTAGTGTGAGAGCTGTATTAGGAACAGTGGAAGTCAATAATTATCAAGTTACTATAATTATCTTATTAGTATTGCTGTGGAACTCTAAATACCATTTGGTGCGGTTGATGCTGCATGGTTCAATAGGAAATAGCATTCTTTGATGTTACTCGAACGGGGGAACTACTAAGCAGGCTATCTGAAGACACACAAATCATAAAGAATGCAGCCACTACCAATCTTTCTGAGGCACTCCGAAATCTAACAACTGCATTTATCGGCATTGGCTTCATGTTCTCATCTTCATGGAAATTAACATGTAAGTGATTTTATTTTCTTTGAGTAATGCTCATTTAGTCTAGTGATTATTTTTCTTATTGTATTCTTCTTCCTATTTAGTGTTGGCTTTGGCCTTAGTGCCAATCATTTCGGTTGCTGTACGAAAATTTGGGCGCTATCTTCGTGAACTTTCACATTCAACTCAAGCTGCAGCTGCAGTATCTGCCTCAATTGCAGAGGTTTGTAAGCAAAATATGAACGTTATATTGCTATTTATCAATTTTTTAATTGCTTAATGAATGGCACTGGAAACATCCATTTTTTATATTTTTAGATTCCTATTGCGTAAATAGTTGTTTTTGGAAGAATACAAAGTGGCAAAAAGGAAGTCAGAATGGAAGTTTGAGAGTTTAGATTTAAGATTTGATGAATTGCATGGAAAGGTAGTTTGAAGGAGAGGGAGAAGGATATTTAAAACTTGCTAAGCCTACGATAAGGGGAAGGAAAAGCAAAGACTTTACTTTGTTAATTGCATCAAAGAGTTATATTAAGGGAACACTATATTAAGGAAAGATATAGGAGCTACCTTTTTACTATTTTTCAATAAGTAATGAAGGATATAGGAGCTACTTAGATGTATTCTTGAATTCAATCCACGGAGGGAATTGGGAGCAAATTTCCAATTTAACTCCATTGAGATAGAAATCATAGGTTCACAAGAAGAGTTATGATAGTTGAGGTAACAAATAATTAAAGAAGATGAAAATAGGAAAGAAGTTAACTCACAAGAAATTCTGAACTGATCTGCATGGATTCTTTGTACTTTTACCCTATGCAATTTGTTAATAATATTTAGTTCTATACAAGTTAAACAGGCAAGTAACTCATTATTAGGAAAGTTGTTACTCAATTTTTTTTTAATTCTAACTTGTTTGTTTTTCCTGTGCAATATTGATTTTTAGGAATCTTTTGGGGCCATTCGGACAGTCAGATCTTTTGCTCAAGAAGCTTATGCAGTCTCTACTCAGAAAAAGTTGATGAGACACTGAACCTTGGTCTCAGACAAGCTGTGATTGTCTTGATTAGTTTATCTCGCTCTCTCTCTCTCTCATTGGAAGCTGTGAGTGCATTTCCTAGTTATGAATATTTGAGAAAAATCCTAAAGCTTTTAAGGCTTGCCTTTTCTGATACAGAGAGTAGTTGGTCTATTTTTTGGAGGGCTAAATGCAGCATCAACATTATCTGTCATCGTAGTGGTGGTTTATGGAGCTTACTTGACAATAAAAGGCACCATGACTGCAGGCTCTCTTACATCCTTCATTCTTTATAGCCTTACAGGTGCTTCCCTCATTGTTTATACCCTGTAAATTGTGCCTGTAAGGGACAAAACGTTTTCAAATTTAGTTTTGAAGCTTGGGAAATTTTCAAAAAATTCTTAGCCTCTTAAGACTTAAGAGGCTGTTCCAGTAATCCAGTTTGATAAACAGTAACGTGAATTGTGTTTCTGCTCTACTTTGAAAGAGGTGATAATCACCATATCTGAATATTATGGGTTATGATAAACCAATCTTCTAAGCCAAACCCTTCATGTTTTCAATATCATTGTTTTTGTTGCCTGTGACTGCCTCTTTTATTTCTCTCTTTGAAAGCTTTATAGCTACTAAAAATTTACAAAATTGTGAAATTTCTGTGTCTGCAGTTGGATCCTCAGTATCCTCTATATCAGGATTGTATACAACAGCAATGAAAGCTGCAGAAGCAAGCAGGAGAGTTTTTCAGCTCCTGGATCGTGTCTCATCCATGCCAACAGCAGGAGATAAGTGCCCCATAGGGTCAGTTACTTTACATCCCCCACCCCTCTCCCTGGGGGTCCCTTTCCCTCTCTTTTACACACCATAACCCTTGATTTGGGAAATAATACCTTAAAAATTACTATTAATCATCTATTTACTCTGATACATTCTTACGCTTAAAAGCAGTAGACCATTGGGCAATAAGTACACTATCTCATATTTTCATTCTCCAGTTGAGATTAAAGTTAAATTCTTATCTGTAATGTTGTGGCTTTGATGGTAGAGATCCAGATGGAGATGTGGAATTAGATGATGTCTGGTTTGCTTACCCTTCTCGCCCAAGTCATATGGTTCTCAAGGTAGCGGTTTTTCTTAATTACATTACGCTGCGAACTTGAAAATGATGAGCACTAATACTAAGAAATGTTTTCTTGCCAACTAGATGATGTCATCAATTTACCTATGTACTTTGACTGTGTTAATGTAACATTAATTCTAAGATTCAATTTGACTCTTGTTTGTTGCCCTGAAGTCTTTCTTTGGCTTGAGTTGTGAAAGAATTTATCTTCTTTGTATGTCTTTCCTATCTAATGGGTCATTAACATTTGAACCCATGTAAGAACTTTCTTAGCATAGTATGAGTGTTTTTATGATTTTCTTCATTTATCAACATTGGAATAGTAAGCATACAAGACTTCTAACATTTTTCACCTTGTGACTTTATCTACAACCATTGTTTCAATTGCAGGGTATAACATTAAAACTGAGGCCTGGTTCAAAAGTTGCTCTTGTTCGTCCAAGTGGTGGTGGAAAAGTAATGTTATTATCCTTATCATTTTCATTTTTTTCCCCTCTTGGTGGTCTTTCAACGATTAGAGCATGTCTAAGGCTCTAAAATCATCATTTTTTTCCTCTTTGTCAAATGAGTACAGCAAATTTGACTTGTGTAGAATGTTAAAATTATTTAATTTTGTATTGCAGACGACAATAGCCAACTTAATTGAGAGGTTCTATGACCCTCTCAAGGGAAAGATTTTGCTAAATGGGGTTTTGGTGCGGACACGAGGTATAAGCCCCCAATTACACGCACATATAGGAGGAAGAACAAAAAGAAGACAGCTCAATCTGTGGCCTTATGGATGGAGCCTATTAGTTATTAGGCTTAAGTTTAAGCAAGTCCTAGTATTTAATAATTAGGGTTTCTTTATGCATTTTTATTGTTAGCTATTTAAACACTTTTTGGGATTACTGTAAAACAGTTTTGAGAATTATTAAGAATGTGTTTTCTTTTCACAAGTGCCGACTTCAGTTTTGCTTGGTGCTGACTCTAAGCAACCCCTAGGTGCTGACTCCTAGGGTTTATCTTTTTTTATTCTATTGTTGTTTGTGGTTGTCCTACGTCAGGTTCCCCTGGTAGAAATATCACATGAATATCTTCACAACAAGGTAATTTTAGTTTCAAAATAATTTTCTGCTTATGATATAATAGGATTTGGTAAAGGGACTTAGCTCCTCTAAAATCCCCTATAAAATAGCCTTCGGATTAGAGTTGATAATATTAGAATCACGAGATTTCTTTGACACCCTACTTTTCTATACTTTTCAGATAAGTATTGTGAGCCGGGAGCCTGTTCTTTTCAATTGTTTTGTGGAAGAAAACATTGCCTACGGGTTCAATGAAAATGCTAGCTCAACTGATATAGAAACTGTAGCTGTGAGTTTCAATCTTTTTTTTTTTTTTTTCATTCCTTCTGAACAAATGAACATCTTCTATTTTTATTTACTCTATTTTTGTATACTGATAAAGTGATAAATATTCTAGAAAATGGCTAATGCACATGAATTCATAGAAAAGTTTCCAGAAAGGTATAAAACTGTTGTTGGAGAACGTGGATTGAGGCTGTCAGGAGGCCAGAAACAATGAGTAGCAATTGCAAGAGCTCTCCTAATGAATCCAAGGTGATGATGCCAAAATCGTCAGTTGCATCACTCGTCCAATCCGAAACTTTAGATGATCTTGAAGGATTTGCAAGATAAAGAGAGTTGATCGAAGAAATCACCGGATTGTACCCGGTAGGAGAGCCTCCGATACTTAAGTTAGTATCAACCCATATCTTTTCTACTATATATAGCATTTTGTAGTGGTTTTTGACATACCTTAGCAAATGGACAGATTGTCTCTTTTATAGGTGACTTAGGTAGCCGTTGGACATAAAAGATGGTGATTATTACCCTAATCGTAAAGATCTTTGTCTTGATGGGAGAATTTAAGACCTTTGATGGTCTATATTGAATGTGTTGAGCGGTTACTCATCTTTCTTTGATGACCCACTAATGATGCAATTATCGTCTATTAAGGTGGACAACCTTAATGGTTTTTATGGACTCATCAGTTACCCCCCATTCCCAAGTCTAATTTTGCTTTATGCTGGTCAGGCTTAGGGAATGTTCTAGACTTATTTAGATTTGGACTTCTTTATCTTCAATTACTTTCTTCTTCAAGAATGGTAGTATTTTTGTGATGACTTCTTAGTATTTGCCTTTTGAATGTCTTTTTGAACGTTCGAAGGACCATTGCTTGATCTTGAAAGTGAGCTAATTTTTTTGGACGACCATTTTTTATCACTGCTGAAGAGCAAGCTAATTTCTTTAGACGACCATTTTTTATCACTTCGATGCTTCTTCTTTCATTCAGTCTCTGGTTGTTACATTTGATATTCTTGATTTGTGTGTGACTTGCGTTTGTGTGAGAATCCTTGTCTGCTTACACTCGTGTAAGGGTATTTAGTCACTTAGCCACTTTTTGGTGACATACATCCAGTTACGAAGTTTTGTCATTTAGACTTCATCAATGATTTACATCGATCTAGTGGAATCTTGTCTTTTTTTTTTTTTTTTGGTGACTTACATCCATTTAAGGACTCTTATCACTTAGGCTTTGTTAGTGATTTACATCCGTTTGAGCGGAATTTTATCACTTAGCATTTTTTTTTTTTTTTTACTAACATCCATTTAAGAAATTTTGTCACTTAGGTTTCATCAGTGATTTACATCCGTCTTGGCGAAATTTTATCACTTAGCCATTTTTTGGTGACTTACATCTATTTAAGGAATCTTGTCACTTAGGCTTCGTCAGTGATTTATATCCGTCTTGGCGGAATCTTATCACTTAGCCATTTTTTGTTGACTTACATCCATTTAAGGAATCTTGTCACTTAGGCTTCGTTAGTGATTTACATCCGTCTTGGCGGAATCTTATCACTTAGCCGTTTTTTTGTGACTTACATCCATTTAAGGAATCTTGTCACTTGTTGCTGGAAAGATTCCTTGATGCTCTTAAGGCTATATTGATATCTGCATTAAGTAGCACATGTACTTGCCAAGACTTAGTTAAACAAGAATTTTAGAACAATTCATATATGAATAATAAGTTACCAATAGCCTAGGTGAACCTTTTTCTTATTTCCTTGTAATCTTAGAGTTTTACCTCTTTTGTGATTTGTTTAGTAATGCATACATTTTTGCATGAAACCTTACTAGGTGTAAATTTTTATAAAAGAATATAAAAGAGACAGAGATAAATGTGTTACCTTAAATGACGATATTATTTTGTCACATACCTTGAGTTTTTTATTGCTGAGATCTTCTTGACAAGCTCTTCCCTTTTTAGGATGACGAGCTCTTCTCTTTTCAAGATTTTTTTTTTTTTTTAAGCCCGACATGATACTTCATGTCAAAGGCCTAGATTTCTTTTGCTTCAATTTTTTTTTTTTTGGAAGGCGTAAAAACTAGGCCACGTTTTTGCCCCCGTTCAAACGTGAAAGGTACAATTCTCATTTTTTGACAACTAGAGGAATGGTCTATTGTGATTGGAACCAAAAAAAAAAAAAAAAAAAAAAAGTGTACTTTAATGACTATGGTCATTGCCGTTTGTAATAGCAATTTCCTCTTCTTTCTTCCTTAATTGTATGCTTAAGTCACTTCAATAGTGCTAGCTGCATGACAATGTACAACTGTGCAATTGCATGCTATATAAGACGAAGTGCATTTTATATGAATCATAGAAAAGTATAAAAATTGAAGCTATTTGACTATATGCTTCTTTAAATTGGTCTTTGTTAGGTGCTTGCACCGTATATGATTTTTAAAGCAATTTAAGAAGATTTTGGTGAGTTGATGGAGATAGCGGAAATTTATTGAGACTTAAATTCATGAGCATATTGTGAACACGATCATCTAGCATTTTAAGTTTAGGAAACTTAAAAGAACTTCTCAGATTCATGATGATGAAACATATGCTACTAATAATATAGTCATATTGATTGTGATAGTTGTAACAATTTTATAGCAATATTTTCAGCATGTTCTACATACACATTTGTAATAATTATGGAAGCTTGATATTTGTTTGGCTTCAATGAAATAATCTCCCGCATGGATAATTAAAAAGAAAGAAAGAAATGAGTTACCTTAATAAAAGACCTTAAATCTCGATACTATTTTGACACGTACATCAATCTTTTTACTATTGAAGTCTCCTTGACGAGTTCTCCTCCTTTGAGATCTTTTTTGTTAAGCTTAACATGATATTTCATGTTGAAGGCCTAGATCTCTCTTGCTTCATTCATTTGAAGGGATGAGAACTGGGCCACATTGTTGTAATTTGTCGAGGTCACTCCAAGGCTATATTTCATTTCTCAAAGGACGAAGGTCATCTTGAGTTCTTTTATCGTTGTTGTCCTTGGTATCTGAAGACGACCAAAGGGTTTGCCCCCATTCAAACATGAAGGCTGCAGTCGTTTGTTTGATGATAACCAAAGGAATGATCTATAATGGTTTGAACCCGTATATTTCTTTCTTGGGGCTTAATCTTAGCTTTAATTGTGTACTCAAAATGAGTCACCTCAATAATGCTTGCTGCAATTTGTTAGGAATGACAATATCCAAATAGGTAAGTTGCATGTTGAACTATAACAGATATTTTTTGACAAAGTGAACTAAACGTGAATCATAGAGAAGTATACTATGATATATGAATACAAAAGCTACTGACTATACGCTTCTTTAAAGTGTCAAGGGACAAAACTTTGATCTTCTTCTTGGCAGGCTCTCTTAACAAGTTCTCATTCTTAATCCTATGAGCTTAAGGAATATATGTATAGTAGTCAGTCTAGTTGTTGTACTATAATGTGCTCTTACTACACAAAGTGTTAGATTTAGAGCTATATTATCAAGCATAAATAATATTAACCACAAATGTTTGAATTATTTGCTTATTTTTAAGGACAGTATATGTTGATGTGTCCATGACATAGTCTTTAGCACAATATCCCTTCAAGTGACTATGTAACACAAATATGTATGTGTGTATAAAACAAAAGAAGTGTAATTTAGTTCATATTGAGCACTAAAATAATGGCTCAATTTATGAAATCATGATGCATAAACATATAGATATCACTAAAGTTTTCATGAAACCATATGGTGGGATGTATAAATGGAACGATTTAAATTCTCCATTCTCAAAGTCAAAGTAACATGTAATTACACATGGAAAAGTTTGAATAGTAAACTTTGTTCATTCTATGGTGGAACATTCAAAGACATAAAATTTCATATCTTAGTAACGATGATGGAATTTATTTCAAGAAGAAATGTACTGATACTAAATAATATCTTTACGTATACTGGCATAAATTCTAATGATTTTTGAATTATGAAATTTTACAAACTTGCATTCCTTGAATAACTGGATCCTTTGACCCAAAAATAATGCCATTATCGTATTTTTTAAACCATCTTATATCTAATGATATTGACCACTTTGGAAGTAAAAACATATAACGTTTTATACATTTTATTGACTGCTCTAAGGAGCATTTATAAAATTAATTTCTATTAGGAAACTAACTGTAAAAGGTAAAAATATATAGGAGTATTCACTAACTTTCTTTATCCAAAAATTCTTTAACTTCAAAAATTGAAATTGAATAACTTCGGGTTTAATACCTAAAGCAGTTTTTTTTTTTTGGACAGGCAATAAGATTCCAATATGCCTTTTTACTGCTTAGAATTATGACACACTATAATTTTATTAAGATAGTAAATTTCGGTTTTACTTTTTTCAAATGTAGAAAGTTAATATTTATTATCTTTGGCAAAGCAATAATCCTTGGCTTCCATCTTTCCTATCTTAGCAAGATGTATTAGGAAAGAAAAGTAGTGATATAAAAAGCGATAATGCTTGAATATCAACTAGGATGTTATCAAAATATCAATTAAAGACACAAACGGTCTGTTACAATATTAGGAAAGGTAATAAAACCCTTTCTAATGGCCATAAATTGGATTCAAGATCATAATACTTTGCCGGTATTTGGCCATGAATATTTTTTATTCCTCTTTCTTTTACTATATATTTATAGTGTGTTTCGTGTATAGGCTTTAGATTCTTAAACTTCATAGTTGTACAAATATTTTAACCCTCTTTTGGATAAGTGTATTTCTTGTGATTTCTGTAATTATTTGAAACAAGTAATATGAGATTAAAACTATTCTTGTGAAATCATTCACTATTTTTAGCGTACCAACCATTATGGTAAGTTTCTAAAAGAATTTGAATTGTCATATATGTATCTATTATCTCTATAGTTGACCTCTTTAATAGGTGCTATGCTTATTTGGAGGCATTCCTTTTTAAGCAAATTTTCTAGAAGACTTACCTAAAATTAAGTTATGCAATACCAAATTGTAAGTACACGATTTGATAGCTATAATGTAATTGTTTCCGAGAAAAGTTTATGCCTTATTTTGAGTCACCTAAACAGTAAAACTTTAAGATCTTAGGCAATACGTAATTCTACCAAATAAAAATATTACTATAAGGAGAATCAAGCCGTTAAACATACCTGAGCGATTGTACTCAATGGACAGATTAGTGGGTTAGCCCATGGAATGCATCCATTTACCATTCATTTATGAGAAGGATTTTTTCTTTACATGTGTCCTTCACCAACAAAACAATGAAGGTGCTCCAGTAGTGTATTAGAGATTCAGATGGGAGGATTCCTTGATTGGAGTGATATCTTGGGTTATTTGGCACTACACTTCAGCGTCCATTACTCCAAATTGAAAAGAGTAACCCTTTATTGTAGGAAGAGCTTAATGGCTAATCTTTCCCACAGACGGCGCCAAACTAATGATGCCAAAATCGTCAGTTGGATTACTCGTCCAATCCGAAGCTTTAGACGATCTTGAAGGATCTGCAAGATAAAGAGAGTTAATTGAAGAGACCACTGGATTGTACTCGGTGGGAGAGCCTCCGATGCTTAAGTTAGTATCAACCCATATCTTTTCTACTATATATAGCATTTTATAGTGGTTTTTGACATACCTTAGCAAATGGACAGATTGTTTCTTTTATAGGTGACTTAGGTAGCCGTTGGACATAAATGATGGTAATTATTACCCTAATCGTAACGATCTTTGTCTTGATGGGAGAGTTTAAGACCTTTGATGGTCTTTATTGAATGTGTTGAGCGGTTACTCATCTTTCTTTGATGACCCACTAATGATGCAATTATCGTCTATTAAGGTGGACGACCTTAATGGTTTTTATGGACTCATCACAAGGGTTTTGCTATTGGATGAAGCCACTAGTGCTCTAGATGCTAAGAGTGAATACCTTGTTCAGGTGAGATCAGCAGATTTAAGTAAATCATCCATTTGGACAGTACTAACTTTATTTTTGCAGGACATAGAGAGTTTTTGATGTCCAAAATTTCCAAGCTTTGGTTCTTTTTGTTAATTATTTGTGTCTTATCAAACAATAGCAAATGAAAAAATACCTTTCATTAGAAAATAACATCAAGAAAGAAGAAAAATTATTAGGCTATCCTGACCTTTCAACTTGCATTCCAATATCACAATGATGGTTGTGAATAATCCAACAGTCACTGGGACAACTAGTGACTCAAAATAAGTTTTATGGTAGTCTTTGTCTAATTGAGGATCCATAACTAACCCCAGCAATTCGGGACAAAGGGAATAATCTGACAGTCACTGGGACAGCAATTTTGTTATTGTTTTTGTCATCAGTGTCTCACTGAATATTCTGTCCGCAATTGCCCAGCACCTTTGGAAATTTGATTGAGCTGAGGTATCTTGGCTTAAAGATGGACTTACCTCGAAACAATCCCATCATCCATGGGCAACTTGTTAAAGCTTCAAACTATGTGAAGCATACGAGGCAGAATAGAGGTAGGACTAATATTTATGCAAAGCTTGGTAAATTGAAGTCCTTTAGCTGCAGGACTAATATTTGTGCAATGTTAGGTTAATAGAAGACTTTTAATTGTAGGATTTATGTTTGTGCAAAGTTAGTGATGTGATTTGGTGTAACGTGAGGCACTTTAAGATGTTCAAAATTGAACATTCTCTCTGCTTTTATATTTTATATTAGATTAGATATTTGATTCTGTAAGATTCAAAGTCTCTTATAGCTTTCCCCTCTAAAGCACCACCAGTTTCTTCCTGCCCAACCATTCATCATTGTTGCTGTTCTTCTAGCATACCCCTCCACTTTCTCCTTTTGGATTTACCTACTATCCAGTCTCATCAAGAAAATAAAAATGCATTCTCTGCCAATGACATGTAGCAAGAATGATTTATATAGTGTGAGCATTGAACTTGTTCCCAATAATGCTATAAGTTGCATGTTCGAAGCTACTCCTTGCCATTGGCCTTTCATTACAAAATATACAGTTGTTGTACATTGGAATGTACTGCTTTAAGTTGACGGTGCCAAGGAGTAATTATAGGTATTAAACCACATTTCATCTCTCTCCTATAAGGGAGAAAAAGAAAAGAAAATTCAGGGAAAGAAGAGAGAGAACAGAGCTACAAAATATGCTGATTTTGTCTGCCTATAATTCTAAGTTTTATTTCGTTCATTATCAAACATATTAACCAATTCTCATGCAACCTATAGGATGCCATGGATTCTCTGATGCGGGGAAAGACTGTTCTTGTCATAGCACACCGGCTTTCAACTGTCCAAAGTGCAGACACTGTTGCAGTTATATCAGATGGTCAGATAGCCGAAAGTGGCACCCATGATGAGCTACTCAGCCAGGATGGAATTTACACTGCATTAGTGAGGCGGCAATTACAAGTCCCCAAAACTGAACTGTAGTCTAAGACTACAAAACTCAGTTAGAAGTTGATGTAGGACAACCTAGGCTTCCCACCTAGATTAGTCCTACCGTAGAACCTTAGGCTTCCCACCTAAAGTGTTTGGAATCACCGCCAAACAAATACTATGCAATCTCTGCAAATAATCTCAATAATAATAATCATAGTCTGTCTTACAAAAGAAATCATCTGGAGCTTTATATGCAGCTTCTAGGAATTACAAAGATAAGGATAAACTCTCTTAAACAAATCTTAAACAATTTCAAATACTAATTTGATAATCCTAAACAATCTCAAATACTAATCCAATAATCCTAAACAAATTATAATGATAAACTACTAATCCTAACCAAACTCAAATACCAATCCAAACTAAACAAATAACTACGTTACAATCTAAAATTATCTACTGAAAATCTAAAATGAAATATTGAAATAACTTTTGGTTATGCTCCTACATTATACTCCCCTGGTTTAAGAAAACTCGACCTCGAGTTTTGTAGTGATGAAGAATTAAGACTTTGGTACTTAATACTTCCTTCAGATCAGAAATCACCCTAGGAAGCATTGAGAGTAGAATAACCTTCAATTCCATGACACCATAGAACTCCTCTGGAAACACAAAATCAATGTGTTGAACAGGCACAATTTTACCTTGAACCATAGTATCAACCTTTTGGACTTCAACAACTTGTAGATGTTCATCAACCTCATGGATCCTAACGTGCTCAGTACCACTTTCATCATAATCAACCTCCACTTCAAGTGCACCCTCTACATCTTTGCTCACTTGTTGAAATTTCTCTTCTTGTGTAGACTCTATAATAGGTTCTTCTTGCTACATGAATGTTGAAACATCATCTATTGGCACTTGTACCTCTATTTCAACATTAGTCTTTGGTGGAACCTGAGCATCCTTTTTCTGAGTAGAAGAGTCTAGCAAAACCATTATTTTTCTTAAGTCTTGAGCTATGACAGTGAGTTCTTGATGGAAGGATGAGGTGTTTTCTTGCTGAATACTGTCTCTGTGGTGTCGAAAATTCCCATGAGAGGATTGAGGTTGATAATTCTCTTGATAGCATTGGGGAACATATTCCTCTCTAAGTATTTGTTTCATTTCATTCCAATCAGTTATGGCAGGCTTGCTCCTTCCTTTGTGATGATTCTTGATACTACGCCAAAAGTCTCTAGCTCTACTCCTCAATTTCAACCTGGCAAACCTAACCTTATTAGCATCTGATGAGGGTCCATGGATCTAGATGTCCATCAAATATTCGCACTTCTAAGACTACTATGATTCACTGGAATAGACTTTCAACACTCTAAAATGAACATGGGCTTGGTAATCTAGGCTTTGGCTGGTGCTCTGTACTAAACATTATGTGGAGCTTGATGAGCGTGGCTTGTAAATGAACTCTAGTGTCTGTTGGAACATTTCTGCCTTTGACTTTTTTTTTTTTTGAAATACCATAAAGAAAGACCAAAATATAAAACTAAAACCTGCTAGTGCGAAACAGTAGCACGTCAAACTAAAACATTACACTCGGAAGCTAAAGAAACGAGAAACAGAGGAAAATTAAAAAAAGAAGGGATTGGCGCTCGTAAGAGTCATCAGCGAAGAGGCAGCGTGGTTCATCGGCATTCACTGTCGGTGGTGTGCAATGGTGGAGATTGGAGCAAGTGAGTCAGATCGTGGGAGCGATGGTGATGGCATGTCTGCAGCGGTTGTTGGTGATCATTTCAACAGTGAGTTGTGTGATGGCATCATTCTGTTGGTGGGATCGGCAATTTGGTGTTGGCTTTCAACTCTCTTCTGTCTCTGTCTCTGATCTGGTGGACTGCAGTTGTGAATCTGAATTTTTTTTTTTTGTTTTTTTGTGGAATTTATTTTCTCTGTTTTTGATCTGGTGGTAGTCCTCAGAGTTGGGCACAGATTGGGGTCATAGGTTTTGGGGGAGTAGTGGACTTTTTTGTTGGTTTTGGGATGAAGAATTTGTGTGGCCAAAGAGGGTATATGGTATGGATTGGTTCAAGTTCTGGTTTGCAAATCTCGTGAGGTAGGAAATTGGGTTGCTTTGGTTTGCAAATCTCGTGGGGTAAGTATTTGAGTAATGGCATGTTTGGTGATTGATTTATTTTTTGAGGGTGCGTATGGCTGTGGTTTGTCAGTCGTGAATTTGGGTTGTTGAAAGGGGTGATCGGGTTGGGCTCTGATACCAAGTTGATGTAGGACAACCTAGGCTTCCCACCTAGATTAGTCCTACCGTAGAACCTTAGGCTTCCCACCTAAGGTGTTTGAAATCACCACCAAACAAATACTATGCAATCTCTGCAAATAATCTCAATAATAATAATCATAGTCTGTCTTACAAAAGAAATCATCTGGAGCTTTATATGCAGCTTCCAGGAATCACAAAGATAAGGATAAACTCTCCTAAACAAATCCTAAACAATTTCAAATACTATTCTGATAATCCTAAACAATCTCAAATACTAATCCAATAATCCTAAACAAATGATAATGATAAACTACTAATCCTAACCAAACTCAAATACCAATCCAAACTAAACAAATAACTACGTTACAATATGAAATTATCCACTGAAAATCTAAAATGAAATATTGAAATAACTTTTAGTTATGCTCTTGCATTAGAAGTGAGTTCACTTGTGATTGGAATTCCCATACTAGCTTCTCCTATGTAATGATTTGTCTTTGAAATCATAAATGTTCTTGTTTTAAAAGATTATTAAGACCTTTTTGTACTTAATCTTACAACATGTATAGAAACCTTGTTACCTTCCAGATTTGATATACAGATTGCTCCAAGAGTCGTTTGGTCAAAAAATGTGATTTTCTAAACAATTAAGGAATATTGGTGGCCCTAACACATATGCTGACACTATCAACTTGGCTTGAATACGCAGCTGATTCAAATTGGTGGTTGCCGATTGGTATTGCATAATTTTAACTATCATTGTGTATGTCTATGTCATACTCTATCCTAACTTATGGGTATATTCTACTTTTATTTTCTTGTGAAAGAAAAAAAATTATTAATCCTAAATTTAGAAGGGCATTAAAATGTATACCCTTCGGAATAATCCATTTGAGTGTGTGGGTATATATAAGTGATTAACTTATTATTCAAGCAAGCATCAAAATTTTTTTTTTTATATGATAGATTAAAGAGTAATGCTACAAACACAATATTTTTCATAATAATTGAGTTGACAAATTTTTACTGATTCTTATACATTTTTTTTTTGTCTACCATTAACAATTAGCCACTTTAACGGTTATGAAATATTTTGTAAACTTTTTGTAATTCTAGAGCTATATATACAAGACATTAGAATTTTTAGAAAATAGTTAAGTCATGCACTCTTCACATACATATGCAGTTTGGGACAATTAGCCATTTAACAATTGTAACAATTGTGAAATATTTTGTAATACTTTCTATAATTCTAGAGTTATATATACAAGACATTAGTTTCTAATATATATATAAGACATTAGAGTTTTTAGAAAGAGTGGGGCTATTACACACCACCAAAGGCAACTAAAATCCTGATTTCAAGTAACGATTTCTAGTTGCTTTTGGGGTGTGTAAAATAGTGTGTGCAACAAGTTAGAAATCGTGACTTCAATTTCTTTTGTGGAGAGTGTATAAAATAATTTGTGTGCAACAAATTTAACTTTTTTAGAAAATAGTCAAGTCATGTACTCTTCATATACGCATGTAGTTGTTTGGGACTTCTTCCCTCTCCTAGGTAAGTTTCACATGCACCAATGAGAATTGAACCCATAACCTCAACAAAGGGGGGAGATACCATTTGATCTGAGCTAGAGCTCATTAACACTATTTAGATCATATTAGGGGTGTACCCTATCTGTAATTCTAAATAGAGTAATGCTAAAAACACTTTTTACAATATTTTTACAAACTTTTGATGTGACAAATTCTTATTAGTTATCTTCTAGATCCACTACCTACATTCATTTTTTATTTACTAATAACTACTCACCAATTAAATTTTATAGCTCTAACATTTATTATTGCTACATTCTGTTGAACAACATCAGTGTAAAATTTCATCCACTCCCCCCCCCCCACCCTCCTGTTTAGAATAAAAGAGTGTCTCTATAAATTATAAAGTCTTAGCTATAAGATCAAATTTGTAAAACTAAAATTTCCTTAACAAAAGGATGCTATAAATTAATTTGCATATTTTTTTCCTTTTATTTCGTATTTCATTTTTCACCAGAAGTTGAAGACTTCATTTTTGTGAATCTCATTTGCTTATAGGTTGAAACTATCTAAAAAAAGAATAGTGACGTGTAAATTATGAGACTTTAATAGCTTATGTGGCATAATTATGAGGCCAATTAAAAGTCAAATGATTTTGTCTTTATATATATTATAAATTATAGATTATAGATCAGTAGAGTTATGGGTATTTTTTATGATTAGAAATTTTCACCTTGATTCCTTTTTTTTCTTCCCTTCTACAAAGAATGTATCATCTTAAAAAATTGGGATAATTAAAGTAAAAAAAGTAAACTATTATACATTTTAGCCACTAAACAAGATCAATGACCAGAAAGATGCAGTTTTACATACAAAACTCTCAAAAATTAATCACAAATTTATGCATCCTTCCAAGCAGAAATTACAAAACTAAAAAAAAATAGAACTAGCAAATTACACTACTGTACTATTCAAAGACATTCACGCGTTTTTTTGGTCAACGAAATGCAGACTTTCACTCACCGCCATGAGGTTTTTTCTTCTTTTTTTGAGAAAAAACTAGCCTATGAGGTGATGACTCATGACTGTGACCGATGAACGTGCAAAGGCCAAAGTGAACTATGTACTACGTAGTAAGTACATTGAAAGCTGCCGTCAATCAATCAAAAATTAAAATGGTCACTTCACGTGGATCTCTTTCTCAAAAAAAAAAAAAACTTCACGTGGATCTAGATTTATTGATCCTACCGTGCAATACGTGAATTGAATTTTTTTTTTTTGGGAGGAGAACGTGAATTGAAAGTTAAATATTTATTTTTAATCTTAGTCAATGAATTATATATTTTTTTTAAACTTTTATATCTTAATTATTCCATAAAACTTTAGGATTTAACCGTTGTCTTACTTTTTGGCTCTAACTAAAAGATGGCTTAGAAGGTTTTTTTTTATTATTTTTTTGGTATGTATGCACGCACGTTTGAGTATCATTTAAAAGTAATGTTGATGCACATGAAATAGTGCAATTTGTGTCACAATTCGTCTATGTGGTTAGCACATAAATTTTAAGAGTATTGTCATCAATAAAAGTACACTGTGCCCTCCCTAACAATGTCATCGATTTTTTTAAAAGTAATATTATAGCAAAAAAAAATTCTATAACATTACTTTTTACTTACCAATAACCACTCACCATAATAGTAATTTGTTTCTTTTTTTAATAGGTAATAGTAATTTGTTAATTAATGTAGTTTTAGCATTTTTCACCTTTCAAAAGCCATAAAAAATTAATAGATTATATCTAAAATATATAGATATATATATATATATAGAAACCCAAAAAAATTAGCCCAACAAAAAATATATATTAATAGTAAAGCTAAAAATAAATTATGGCCAATCAAACTATTTTACCCAAAACAAACAACTTGACTCTTTAAAAAGTTTTAAACAAAAGAATTTTTTTTCTTATCCAGCACGCACAAAAAAAAAAAAAAAAAAAAAAACC
>NW_027070267.1:183999-194610 GCF_002906115.3 Quercus suber
TTTACTGACTGAATGGTTTTCAGCCCACACTTAACACTCCATTTATTCTGTTGAGAACTAAAAATCAATTAGATTATCGAGTTTTATTGAGATATGTTTGGTTTTGTTTTGATAGAAATGATTGAAGACTTCAAAGGACAGAAAATTTTTTGAACCCGTATTTATTAGTGTGTTAGTTTGATGAATTTTGATTCTTTCCTGTGATTTTTTATTCTCAATCTTATGAAATTGCAAACATTAATGTGGGATAAGTGATTTCTTCCTATTGGTCGAAATAATCTGAGATCTAGAAAAGTTTGTTTTTTTTTTTTTTTTTTTTTTTCCTTCTAGAAATTATTTTTTCTAAGACAAATGGAACTTAACTTTGTGCTCAAGAGATTGGCCTCTATCTTCTCTACGAAACTTTATTTAGTAGCCTCTGAAGATTTGTGTAGCTCCAGCAATTTTTTTTTAATGTTTCCAGAACTTAGGCCTTTTAACAATCTATTTTTGACCAAAGCTTATTTGTTTTGGAACAAGTTTCAGCTCATCTGAGATCTCTATTTGGTCATAATGTTTTGGTTATTGTGATCTTTGGTGGGATAAATACTATGCATGAGTATTGGTTTACTTTTCAAAGTTAAAATAAATAAATAAAATGTTTTCATGGAAAATAGCAAAAATAAGCGTATTGGTTAGATTCTTGAAGAAGAAATTGGAGGTGTGAAGGGCATTTTGGACCGATAAATGCTAGCACTGGTTCAGAGCTACATATATGTATGTCTCTTCGTTTGTCACTGTGACGTTTGTGTGTTTGTTGTGTGTTTGCATGTGTTTTCTGTGTGTGCGTGCGTGTGTGCCATAGACATCTCCTTTCCATGCATTTGTGTAATGCATACTGATGTGTCAGTATATTTGGTTTCATTTTGTGTGAGTCTGTGTTTTTGGCTTTTAGTTCATCATCTTTGCATTTGGGGAAGTGGGTATTTCAAAAGTCAATGCTTTTTTTATTTTTGGTTTTGTTTGAGAGATTGGGGTGCGTGGGTTGCTAGGATTTGTTTATTAAGTGACCTGAACTAATAAAAGAAGAACTAAAATTTATTTAATCGCCACAAATTGGGAATAAAATCCCTAGATTGCGGTTATCAGCAGCTTAAGTAGAAAAATTAATGATTAAAGTTCAAACTACACTCCTAAACTTCGTAGATTTTTGAATTTTACACGTACAAAAGCAACTTGTTCTCCCTCTTTGAATTCCCTTTTTTTTTCTTAGTGGTATTTGTTCTCCTTTGCTCTCTCTCTAACGCTCTCATCTCTTTCTCAGAAAAACCTAAGTCTATTTCTTTGTAGATCGATTTCTTTTGGTTTCGTCTGCTAGAATTGGAAAATTTCAATTTCAAGGCTTCGGTAAGTGATTTTCTATATCTGTTTTAGTTTTGCAATTCTGTTTCTGGTTAAATCTATGAATTCCATGCGATTTTTCTTGCTTACTCATCTATTTGATTGATTCTTGGGCTTGTGATCTTGCTTTCTCATCTATTTGATTGATTAAAGCACAATTAGATTTTTGACTACTCTACACTCATCCATGGCTTCACATGTTTTCTATTCTCACTTCACACGTATGTTCCTCAATAAAATAAATTCAATTATCAATTATTTTTTATTACTGA
This sequence comes from Quercus suber, assembly GCF_002906115.3. Taxonomy (NCBI): domain Eukaryota; kingdom Viridiplantae; phylum Streptophyta; class Magnoliopsida; order Fagales; family Fagaceae; genus Quercus; species Quercus suber. Next base: position 185,652 of record NW_027070267.1, read on the forward strand.
AAACTCTTAAAACAAAATTAAATAAATAAGTTGCTGGTAATTTTGGGTTTTAAAAGTTAAATTAACATTATGAAAAAAAAAAACTGGTGCTTGCGTTATGTGTATTTTAGGCTCACACGCACGCCTCATCAGCACCACACGCACTGTCCATCAGCACCACACACCTCATCAGCACCAAACGCACTGCCCATCAGCACCACACGCACGCCTCATCAGCAGCACATGCACTGTCCATCAGCACCACATGCCTCATCAGCACCACACGCACTGCCCATCAGCACCACACGCACTGCCCATGCAGCACCATCTTTGTATGTTGACAACTAAGGTGACATTTAGAAAAGAAAGAATCCAAGTAGCAAGAAGATTCTTTTATCATCTTGCATCATCTTGTGTTAAGTTCTTGGTAGTTCAGAAATTGGAGAAGAAAGAAATGGGAATTAAGGAAGAAAATCACAGTTACTTTGAGAGTAACCAACCTCCTAAGCAAAGAAAGAAGAAGATAAGCACAAACTTGGGTTAATTCTCTGGATACCTCTTATTGAACATCTTAGCAGCTTTGTATAAGTGCCTTCAGAAATTTTGATCTAAAAAAATTTAGGAAAGTATAAGTGCTTGTGATTGAAAAAATTTAGATACTTGTTGCATAGAGTTTTTTTGTATATTGTCCATTAGTTGTATGTAATTGAACTACTTGAAAAAACATAAAGGTTGTTTGTAATTGAGTCCAATAAGAGGAATATTGGGTGGAGATTGAAGTTGACATTGGAGAAGTACAGAGTGTTGCAAAGGTTACTGCTTGTTCTGGTTTTGATTGGGACTTGTATGGTAATTGGTTTTCTCTAGTGCTTACACCAACAATTTCTGGTATTAATTGGAAGGTTATGGCATTTTGATTTTGGTTTTGAGTTCTAAACTCGGGATGCCACTAATTGAAAAATTCTTTTGGTTATCTTCATTGTGTAGTTTTTTCTGCTGTATAGATGTGTGAGTGCATGTGTCTATATACCTTTAACTTCTATTTTGGATAAAAATTAGTATTCTAATTATCATAAAAATGAATTATCATTTGCTGAAGCATAAAGTTTATATGGAGAATGTCCCTTGTTTTGTTGTTAACAGGATAAAATATTAGCTTTTGCCGTCCAAAAGTTCAGTGGCAAAAACTGGAAAAAGATTGGTGAGTATCATCCCTTTCTGATAGTTGTTCTGAATTTCCTCTGGATAATGGTGATGAGAATAGAACTATAATATATTTTGGCTTGAATTAATACTTAACCAAGACCTCTGGAACAGATAAACATAGCCTTCCCATGCTTTATTATTTTATTATTATTATTGTTGTTGTTGTTGTTGTTGTTGTTGTAAATATAAAAAAAAAAAAAAAAGAATTAATCACTCAGAACTGTTATTCAATATTCTTTGCAGCCGAATGTGTCCCTGGTAGACGTGACGTTCAGTGTCTGCATCGTTGGCAGAAAGTTCTCAATCCTGATCTCGTTAAAGGACCTTGGAGCAAGGAGGTGTGAATAAGATTCATATTAGTTCTCTTCCTTTCAAAAGGACCTGTATTTAAGTTTGTTTTCTTTGATTCTGATAACTTTTATTTGGGATTTCTAGGAAGATGATCTTATTTGTGAGCTGGTAGCAAAGCAGGGGAAAAAGAAATGGTGTGAGATATCAAAATCCTTGCCAGGCCGGATAGGCAAGCAATGTAGAGAAAGGTAAGTGCAATCTGGTCAATAAGTACCAATTATCCTTTTTCTCTTTGATTGCTTTTATCTATTCATTTACTATTAGGATTTAATAGCAAACCCCATGTGTTTATTTGCAGTAACAGCTTTGGCATCACCTATGGTTATTTTATTTTTTTCTATTGAAAGGAAACCCCTTTATATTTCCCTTTACTATGGAAAGAGTATATAAATAAATCTAAGTGAACTACTATTTTTTCTTTCTTTGTTCAGGTGGCACAACCATTTAAATCTGAATATAAAAAAGACTGAATGGACCAGAGAAGAGGAGTCGATTCTCATTAACGCCCACCAAATGTATGGAAACAAGTGGGCTGAAATAGCAAAGTTGCTACCTGGAAGGTATCACATACTGCAGAACTTTTACGGTTTTACATGAAAACCAAAGACTTGAATTATTATATAAGGAGATGGAAATTACAAACACCTGTCTCTCTCTATAAACATGAGATTTGGTGTGTACGTAATTGAAATGACCAGGTGTTGGTTATTCTCTTGCCATGCAGATAGTTTCTGGATAATTCAAATTATTATTAGTATTTTTTATAAAGTTAATTGCTTGGTTAGGCACCTAGGCTAAACCTACATGAATTTTTTTCTTAGAATCTGTATCCATTGATTTGAAATGTAGTAATTGCTTATCTGATTTATTGTCTAATCCTTTCCTTCCATTTTTTTTTTATTTTGGGAGGGAGGTGTTTGGCTGCGTTTAAAACGCGGCCTAAGGGTAGGCCCTATGGCTGCGTTTTAAACGCAGCCTAAGAGTTGGTCTTTAGGCTGCGTTTAAAATGCAGCCTAAGGGTTGGACCTTAGGCCGCGCTTAAAACGCAGCCTAAGGGTAGGCCCTATGGCTGCGTTTTAAACGCAGCCTAAGAGTTGGTCTTTAGGCCGCGTTTAAAACGTAGCCTAAGGACCAAAGCTTAGGCCGCGTTTAAAAACGCGGCCACATACCCTCTAGGGGCCTATAGTCACGGCTTTTAGGCTACGTTTAGAAACGCGGCCAAAAAAACCACGGCTATAGAAAAATAGGGAGCCATCATATTGAAGGCAAAAACTTGTTTTACTTAGTTTGTTTTACACCAATGCAATTTATAATCGAAAACGTAATTTAAAGTCATGAAGTTATAGAAATGCAATGTATACATGTAAAATACACTGTAAAACTAACACTGATCTTATGTTTATCTTGCACTTCTACTGAATAGAAGAAGAAGAAGAAGAAGAAGAAGAAGAACACCAAATAGCTAGATCTACTAAATGCTTGGCGTCAAAACAAAATTTGAGGTCATAGAAGTGTCAATTTGTGCGGAAAAAATTTTGTAACGATAAATCACAAATTTTGACCTAATAATACAAGATGTCAGACAAAAAAATAAAAAAAAATGCGACATCCAAAAAAAAGTAGGGAACCCTTGTGCATATTCTAGCTCTTGACAGTTTGGTCTTCGGTTGTCGGTCTACATATTACATATAGTATTCTAAGTTTGAAATAATTAAGGACAAAAGTTAGGTACAGTATTTTGGTGTTGTTTTTTAGGTTTTTCACTTAAGATTTAGCTATGTGACTCTTTTGTTATAGATAAATGTATATTTTTAATTAAGTACAATCACATGACTGAATCTTAATAAAAGAATCTAAGAAATAATACTTAAATACTGTATCTAAGTTTTACCATTAAGATAAATTATACTAAACCAAAGGACAATGATTTTCTTGAAACCAAAAAATAATAATAATAAAAAGTAATTTTCTTAAAACTACTCTTGGCGTGAGTAAAATATAATATTAATTTTATTAAAAATGAAGTTAAAAAATACCTTTTATAAGTGAATTTAATTTTTAGGTTAATTTTTAGTTTTTTAAACTTACAATTTCATCCTTAATTAAAAAATAATAATAAAATGCGCCTCAATTTCATTATTATTTCCATTTTCTGTTATATTATATTCATGAGAATCACCACAAACAAATTATTAACAGTTGACATGGCATGCTTCAAAAAATTAAAATTTTAGCTCCATATATTCATTATATTCATGTTCACGATTAATGAGAGCATTTTTTTTTTTTTTGGAAATAATGGATTAGAGATAATACCAAGACCCATGACTTGTCATTCTCTACTCTCTCATAGTTCAGGTGGTGAGTTTTGAGGCTGATTCTGCTGTAGGATTCAAGAGCAGTGAAATTCATGAAATGTCAGTAATTTATAGCAAATTCTTAACATAAGCCAGAGATATGCCCCACCAAACTCCCCATCCATATGGTAATTAAGGAAGTGAGGCCAATAGGCTACTGACTAAGAAGCGAATGAAAAAATGTCCCAAAATTTTTACCAATAGAGGTATCCATGTAAAACTAGAAGTATTAATTAAGTCCTAATTATTCATCAATAAATCAAATTTAGTTTTTTTTTTTTATAATAAAAAAAACCATTTAAAGAAAAAAATATTCATTAGATGTGGCAACAACCACTTATTTTTCTCAGTTTTAAAGTATAAAACTCATTAATCTCTCTTACACGAATGCTAAAAGAACTTGTAGGGTCAGTTTTTGCTGCCCAAGCCCAAAGGATATGGGTTAAAGGCCCAACGAACCCAAAACAATGAATTTGTAGAGAGTGGATCGAAGGTTTAGGCGCTCGCCCGCATGCATGAGGCATGAACTACTTTTCTTTTATTGAAAAATACTAAGAACAATTTACAACTGGGGGATGCTCCTCGGCCATGGCCGAGAAGGTTTTTCCTCCCTTTTCCTCCCCCTCCCCCCCAAAAACCTCTCTTTTACACTTTGCTTCCCTTTCTTATATATCACTCTCTTCTTCCTCCTGTTGATCATCTATTGGCCTCTCTTCTGACCGTCTGTCCCATCAGAGGTCGTATCCATGCTCAGGTGGCTCACCCTGATCGATGTTGCCCTGTCAAGGGGTTACATCCCCATTAATGCGGCCAAAAGGGTTAGGTGAGCGTATTCAATGCCGAGGTGACAGTTCGCCCAGGGCTTGCCCCTTCTCCGTACTTCTGTCGCCGACGCATGGCATCGGGCCCTTCTCCTCCTCGGATATTCAAGGAGTCCTGTGGTGGGGCGGTCCTCGTGTTTTCCGAGGTCTCGGACGACCGAGGATAGGGTCATCCTCGGACCCCTCATGCGCCCTCGGCGTGGGCCATTTGGGCCTGGCTTGGAGTGGGCCAAGGCTACTCGATTTTCTGGCCCCACAATAGCCCCTCAAAATCTTGCTGCACGCATCCTCGGGCGGGGAGAAGGATTTTGACATCCTCGGCCTTACCCCCCCCCCCTTTCGTCAGTATTGGGGTCTATTCATCTGCCCAAGGCATGTTGCTGACGTTTCGGAGCACGTAACGTGCCTATCATTTAATTCAGGCGGCTCTGTGCTCCCTACGTCTAATGAGGCATTACCCATCTAACGGTGGAGGTTCCTCTCGCATTTATGGGCGGGAAAACCTGCACGGTTCCTCGATTTGAGGTATAAATACGCGTACGAATCGCTTCTTCCCGTTCCTCATTTGTAATCAAGAATTCTCGTGTGCCCCTCCTGAGTCCAGCCACACTCTCACTAGCACCTCCAACACAAAAAACCTGTCCGAGTAGCTCCTCCTCTTTTCAGTAAGTCGCTCTATCCCTCTCTGAGCTCTCTCTCTACTCTTTGTTCTACTTCGCCTGTTCTTTCTTAGTTCTTTTAGGCGTCAACTAGGATGAGTAGGTTTAAGAAATACGTCGATACCGCGGAGGCGATGGAGAAATTCATCATCGACCGCAGAATTCCCAGCAATGTAGGTCTGAGATATTGTGAGGACGGGGAGTGGCGCATACACAAGCAGGAGGGCGAGGTGGTAATTCCCATAGTCGCCTTCCTTGAAGGGGGGATGACGATCCTCATGGGGTCGGTGATGAGGGATTACCTCATGCACTTCCGGTTGGCCCCCACCCAGTGTGGGATAAATGTCTTTAGGATTCTGGGCTGTGTGGACGCCCTGAATGAGAAGATGGGGTTGAGGTTGACCCACCACGACGTGAACTGGTGTTACAACCTTCAGCTTCTTAAGGGCAAGTCGTATTACCTGAAGACGAGAGACGACAGGGTACGGCTCATTCAGTGCCTCCCCGAGTCCAACAAGGGGTTCAACGAGGATTTCCTCATCTTGTCAGGAGAGTGGCACGATGGCCTTCACTGCCCAACAACAGAGGGAATACCAGGTGGGGCAGTGGGAAACAGAAGGGGTTTCAAGTTCTCGTCTTTTTTCTTTCTCCCTTTTTTTTTTACTAACGCAGTGGTGCTTTCCGTTTGCAGACCCGCACGCTTTTGAGCGTCACTTCCATCTGGTCAACCGGGAAGATTTGCAGAAGATGCTGAGGGCGCCGGTATATATAAACAAGGACGACAATCAAGTTAGGGCCACCCACATAATTTTGGGGTATAAACCTACCCAGAAATCGTTCCCAGTTCCAAAGCACGTCATCCGAGCCAACGATCCTCAGCTTCAGAGGATTACTGTGACCGAGGACGGATTTTCGTTCCCCGAGGAGCCCTCCGACTAGGGAACTGTCACGCTAGCCGTCCCCTCCTCTTCCCAACCGTTCGCCGAGGCCGCCGAGGAAGCTCCAGAGGGGGAAGGGAACGCGTTTGACGTTTTCACTCAGCTTGATCAGTCCGAGGACCCTCTCGGGGACTTGGGTGATCCCAATTTGACCGAAGCAGACCTTCTTGCTTCAGAAACCCCTCCTCGGTTGACAATGGGTTACAAGAGGAAGCCCACCACCAACTTGCTGGACCTAATTGAGGGCTAGCTGGGAGAGTCCCAACAGAAACTTTCCACTCCACCTCCGAAGACTAGGTCGACTTCCGCTCGGCAGAAGCTCCCTCCTTCTCCTTCTCAGACGCGCTCGCCCTCTGAGTTCGTGCCTGCTGACCCCAAGAAGAAGAAGGATAAGGGTAAAAGGCCTGTGAAGGATAAGACGATGTCCTCGCAGGAGGACACTACTCTGCGGCCATCTAAGCAGCTTAAAATAGGCGACAAGAGCCAGGAGAGGCAGGTCGTCGACACCACCTCTACCGAGGCCCAGGCCTGGCTCCCAGCCCGATGCTTCGTGGGGAGCCCTTGAGGGATAACGCCTCCCTCAGGGACTTCAATGAGGGCGGAGGTGCGCGCGTGGCTGATGCGCTGGAGCGGAGCCTGCTGCTCCCGGCGGATATGGCCGAGCTTCACTCTTTGACGAGCGAGCAGGTCTTCCTCAGCCTCAAGCGATATGTGGGGATGGTAAAGGCTACAACCTCGACTCTTCTCCCACTCCTTTTCTTTTATTGGGCTTATAGCACATTGGTTATTCTGGCAGGCTGTCCAAGCTATCTTTATGTTGGAGGGGGCGGCAAACGACCAGAAGGATGCCCTCAAACGGGAGCGTGATTGGCGCTTCCAGGCCACCGGGGCTCTAAAGAATTCCGAGGCTGACCTTGCCAAAGCCCGAGAGGATTTGAAGGCGGTGACCAGGGAGCAGGACAGTGCCCTGTCTGGTCTTGAGGGTGCCTAGAACCAGGCCAATGAACAGACGAGGCGCTTGGGCGAGGCAGAGGAGCAATTGTGGATCACGAGGGATCTAATCGCTGATCTGCAGGCTAAGGTGACAAAGGCCGAGGGGGCCCAAAGGGAGGCCGAATAGGCCAGAGACCAGGCTCGGCGGGCTAAGGACGAGGCTGACCATGGCAGGGAGATGGTCGAGAGTGCCAAGGAGGAGGCTGAGACTGCAGCCTATGCTGATGGGATGGCTGCGGTAGAGGCCCTCTACAAGGCTCAAGTCCCGGGGTTGTGTAGGCGATACTGTTCCCAGGTCTGGGCTGAGGCCCTCAAACAAGCTGGGGTGGAGGCTACGTCCGACCTATGGAAGGCAGAGAGCGTGTATTACCCCCCTACTATCCGCGAGGCCGCCCCTGATGGCGCTAAGGCTGGGGAAATTGTTGAAGAGGTGGGGGCTACTGAACCGGGGGAGCATTCGAGCGAGGACGTGCCCCAAGAGATAGTGGAGATCCCTTCTGATGATCCAACCCCCACCACTGAGGAAGCAGCTGTTCTCGCCGTACCCTTACAGGCCGTCCCCTCAGGCCAGGGCTCGGAGGGGTCAAGGGTTGCCCCTGTCCAGCCTGAGCAAAAGGAGTAGGCTCCCCGGCGTCTCGGCTCGCCTTACTTTCACGTCGTTTCGTTTTATTTTGTTGTGCTTCTCCTTTATGTACTGTGGCTCTTGCCATGCAATCTTTACGAACTCATTGTTGTAATGCGAATTTAATTTCCCTTTATATTTATTTGAATTGCTTATTTGTGTACACGCTGCCTGCTTTTCCTTTTTTCATTTGATCTGCACGATTTTAGCTTGAATTGTATGTCAGCCAATTGCGCCAGTAACGATGATAAGGAGAGAGAACGTATGCATGGGCAGCTCTCTTGCGTCTCAAGGGCTAGGTGGGGCTTGATCCTTTCCTAACTTGGGATATTTTGTAGTTAGTCTCCCTGTAGGCCTGAGTTCGAGGACCATGCAATGCCCCTGTTCTGTTCAGCACCCAGGTATAGTTGAACGGTTAGTTTCCCCATAGGCTTAAGTCCGAGGACCATGCAATGCCTTGGTTCTGTCTAACGCTTTCGTTTCTCTGTAAGTATTTAGTTTCCCTATAGGTTTGAGTTCGAGGACCATGCAATACCTTGGTTCTGTCTAGTACCCAGGTATAGCTGAGCGGTTAGTTTCCCCATAGGCTTGAGTCCGAGGACCATGCAGTGCCTTGGTTCTGTCTAATGCTTCCATTTCTCTGTAAGTATCTAGTTTCCCTATATGTTTGAGTCCGAGGACCATGCAATACCTTGGTTCTGTCTAGTACCCAGGCGTAGCTGGGCGGTTAGTTTCCCCATAGGCCTGAGTCCGAGGACCATGCAGTGCCTTGGTTCTGTCTAACGCTTCCATTTCTCTGTAAGTATCTACTTTCCCCATAGGTTTGAGTCCGAGGACCATGCAATACCTTGGTTCTGTCTAGTACCAAGGTATAGTTGAGCGATTAGTTTCCCCAGAGGCCTGAGTCCGAGGACCATGCAGTGCCTTGGTTCTGTCTAACGCTTCCATTTCTCTGTAAGTATCTAGTTTCCCCATAGGTTTGAGTCCGAGGACCATGCAATACCTTGGTTCTGTCTAGTACCCAGGTATAGCT
>NW_027070267.1:196951-232252 GCF_002906115.3 Quercus suber
TTCTTTTTTTTTATTGAAAAAAACTAAAAACAAATTACAACTAGGGGATGCCCCTTGGCCCATGGCCCAGGGGGTTTTTCCCCCCCTTTCCCCCCCCCCCCCCCCCCAAAAAACCTCTCTTTTACACTTTGCTTCCCTTTCTTATATATCACTCTCTTCTTCCTCCTGTTGATCATCTATTGGCTTCTCTTCTGACCGTCTGTCCCATCAGAGGTCGTATCCGTGCTCAGGTGGCTCACCCTAATCGATGTTGCCTTGTCAAGGGGTTACATCCCCATTAATGTGGCCAGAAGGGTTAGGTGAGCGTATTCAATGTCGAGGTGACAGTTCGCCCAGGGCTTGCCCCTTCTCCGTACTTCTGTCGCCGATGCATGGCATTGGGCCCTTCTCCTCCTCGGATATTCAAGGAGTCCTGTGGTGGGGCGGTCCTTGTGTTTTCCGGGGTCTCGAACGACCGAGGATAGGGTCATCCTCGGACCCCTCATGCGCCCTCGGCGTGGGCCATTTGGGCCTGGCTTGGAGTGGGCCAAGGCTACCCGATTTTCTGGCCCCACAAAACTCATTAATATCTCACTAATAAATAAATTTATACTCAAATTTTATTTAAAGATATCAAATATATAATATTGTTACAATTGTCGAATCATACTTTTTTAGTACTTGATTGCTTCACTCAATGAAATAATGTTTATTTTACCTCAATATTAGTTCTTCTAACTGTTTTCTTCTTTTACTTGGTTAATAAGTATTTATTCAGGGGAAAAAAAAAAAAGTAATACAATGAATTGGTTTTAATTTGTAACTTTGCATCTAAAAAAATAAATTCTAAATAAAAAACAAATATCAAAAGATAAATAAATCTTTTATTAATATTTAAAATATTAGAATATGCCCACTTAACGTAGTCACTCTAACCAGAATTCACAAGTACGAGATTACCAATCATGTCCAAGAACAACTATAACCCAGAACATGGTCCTCTGAGCAGCCAAGTAGAGTGGCCAAAAAGACCAACTATTAATGAAGTAGATTGTAGCTGCTGCCAATACAAAGACCACAAATTCATCTCCGGTAAAATGACTTAGCAGCAGAGACCACGGATTCTTGGCCCAGCAATTCTTGGGAATGGCAGCTCGGGTCGCTGCTATCTTAAATGGAGGCTGAGCACTTGGGTTGAAGTCATATTTTTCGCCAACCCCATTAACACCATTAGTATGCTCAACTTGTCTCTGCATTTCTTCAACAACTGGTTCTTTCATTGGAGGACTTTGTTCTGGTGGTAAAAATACTGATTTGTTTTTTATTGTTGGAAACGTAGTGGGGAATAAGAGTTTAATTTCTAGCGGGTGATTAAAATAAGAGAAATGCTTACGTAATATTTTTATAACAAATTTTAAGTAATAAATTATTATTTGTTGTTATTAATAAATAAAAAAAAATCAAATTAAAATCTGTAACAACCTAGGGCTTGTTTAGTGCATCAATTTAAACACATGATCTCAGTTTTTAAATAATATTACATGTATTTCTACACACTTTTTTTTCAAAAAAACTTAAAATGGTTGTTTACACATAGATACCAAACCATTCTAAAAAAAAAAGTACCAAACAAACTCCTATTACCTTAAATTTATTATAAAAATGTTGTAAAAATATTAAAAAGGTAACACTTCTTTCCAAACAAAGTTTTTGCACTCTCTCCTCAAAAAACACCGCATGTTTCTCTTTCATTTTAATATTGAAAGAGAAAGATGAAAAAATTTTGTAAAATTTATTACAAAACTAGTACTAATTCGGAGACTTTGACTAGCATATCTTTCTATCGGATTCATATCCCATGCAATACCTAGGGTATTGCACGGTGTGCAATTGCTTTAATCCTAGCCATTCAATTGATCTAATGCTCAAGAATTGGACAACTCAATGAGACACGTCAGCGATCCGTGTGAGCCCTCATTTATCTCTGCTCTTTCAATTTCTCCTCTCTCTCTTCTTCACACTTACCCTTATTCAAAAATTTCAGAAACTCTCTCTGACTCTCTCTCTTCCATCCAAACATGCCTTAGAATCTCTCTCTCTCATGCCTAAAAAAAAAGGCACCAGTGATGCTCCGGTTACCTCTCCACTGAAGAATGAATGTGAACCAACTGTGTTTCAACTACCCACCCAAATGTGATTAGATCTAGTAATCAAATTCATGAATTTTTTTTTTCTTTGTGTGATTTCTTTGCCAAAGATCATCCCTTTGTTTCATTTATAGCACTAAAAATTATCTATTTCTTTCATTGCTTTTTTTTATTTTTATTTTTAAATCTGATTCATTTATTGTTGAATGTTTTTGAGATTTTTATAATGGGTATGAAGCCCAGTACCAGTAGAGTGTGCGTGTGTATCAATGGCCAAGGACTGGCTAGTGGAGATTTTGTTAGGTTATGTCCTTTGACGCCGATGTTTGGTTGTTGGGTTTATCGGTTCCTTGTGTTATGTTTTTGTTTTCATTTCATGAGTTTCAAGGGGAAAAAAAATTAGTGTTTACTGTGCAATCTTGTTCATAGCCAGTGATTTAGTTGTTACAGATCAATTCTTAAACATTAGTTGAACCTTGGTGTCTCTAAATTTTATGACACTGTTACTTTTATCCAAAACAAATATTGAAAATTCAAAAATAAAAAGCATCAGGTTGCTAGATTTACAAAAGAAAAAAAGGGGATGGCATTTACAGACATTTTGTATGCATGCTATTCTTGTAAAACTCCCATTAAAGTAGAAAATATTTGAAATATATACATCATCTGAATTCAAATTAATATATTGGGGCCAACTGACAATAGTGCCAATTGTAGTAGGGATGTCCATATGGTTCTCATTTCTTAGTAGATTGATAATGTTATAAATAAAAAATGGTCGTAATGATATCTATGCTTGGTTATTTTTCAGCTACATGTTTAAACTTTTGCTATAAAATCTTGAATGAACTATATCTAAGTGTGTTAATACCCATTGAGATCTCTATTTGCATGGTTTCTTTGTCTGGAAATTTATGAGTTAAAACATGAAATCCCTCTTGAGCTTCCATTTTATTGAATGTAAACATCAATGTCTGTTGTGGCACACACCAATGCTAGCATTTGTATATGCATATAACAAACTTCTATTATGTTACTTGTGAGTGAGTGTGTGTCAATGGCCAAGGACTGGCTGGTGGAGATTTTGTTAGGTTCTGTCATCTGATGCCAATGTTTGGTTCTTGGGTTTATCGGTTCCTTGTGTTATATTTTTGTTTTCATTTCATGAGTTTCAAGGGGAAAAAAATATCCTGTTTATTGAGATTGTCTATCTAGCATATAAATTCATCTAGATTTCAGATGCTCATCCAAAAAAAAAAAAGTGATTATAGAACTGGTATTATGATCTTTTTTCCCCTATCCTTGATTTCTTTGCCAAAGGTCATCCACTTCAAAGAAGTTTCATTGGAATTTTTTTGCTTGTTTTCTTTACAAAAAATCAACTTCATTGGCATTTAACAATTTGGTTTGAGTTTAAGATTATAGAAAACAATGTAGGGAAGCTTAGAAACACATGAATTTAACAATTTTGTTTGGTTTTCTAAGATTCAGCCCTTACCTGGTTTGGGTTTAATATAATCCCTTTTGTATTGTGGTTTGGGATTGGTAGCAATTCCTTATTTTGTTTAATTTTTTTTTTTTTTGGAAATGCACAAAAATTGTTTGTGAAAATAAGTTAATAACTATTAGAAACTTTGAAGATTAATGGCTTAATGCTAAGCCATTTTATATGCAAGATTTGCAGTTTTCAGGGAGATTCATCAAGTTGATAAATGTTTCGAGCTACTCTCCAAATGGGCTGATTCCATTAACTTTCTGCTCACAAAAGAGATGTGAATTGAGGCAAGGAATAGAGTACAGGAAATCTCTCATGTTTACCATGCCATCAAGGAGGGATTGGATTTTTGACCCCTTGGAACAATAGTCAAGGAGGTCATTGTGTAGTTTAACACAAACCATCACAATGGAATACCACTGTAGTTAATAACTTTTTTTTCAATTGGCTAATTCCAAAAGCAATTTTGGTTCTGGGGAATGCAAGAATCAGTTGATGGCTTTATTTTGATGAATATATGTAATGTATACAACTTTGTTTTGCGAATAGCATGTAGTGAAGGAGTTCTGTTACTAGCTTTTTAGGCATTAAATGTATTTCAAAATTTTTATCCTTCTAAATGGAGTTGTTCTTTGTGTATGAATTTGCTTGTAGCAAATAATAAAATTGAGAATGCCATAAAAACACAAATTATATTAATATCCACATGATCTTGACTTTACTCTTCACTTGAATGCTATTTTTTTACATGATTAGCAGCATTTCTCTCATTATTAAGTACTGCATCTTCTATGGTATCTCATGCCAGGTTCCAGCCACATATATCAAAGAGATCTACAAAGCAATTCTAACCAAACGCAAAAGCTACAAAAGCTACAACACTACCAAAGAAATCTCACAAATTATAGCCAAATGCAAAAGCTACAAAAGCTGCAAAAGCTACAACACTACCAAAGAAATCTCACAAATTCTAGCCAAATGCAAAAGCTGCAAAAGCTACAGCACTACCAAAGAAATCTCACAAATATGAATGCTGCAACTCACATATATCAAAGAATCAAACCACAACACCTCTCTAATTTTATTAACCACAGCCCAAAGAGAGAGGTAAAGCCTCTTTTACAAATTGAATTTGCTATAACACTTTGCTTATTCAAGAGTTGTAAAAACTCAAAGCCTTTAAAGATGAAGAAAACTAAATAGAACTTAGTTTTCTTATTGATGAGTAAAAGTGATTACAAGCAACTGAGAATGGATAGAAAAAATCTAATCCCTTATATACAAAATCTGGAAAAGAAATAAGCAAAACTAACTAACTTCCTTGATTAAGCAGGAAAACTATTTTAATCTAACCACTAATTACAAGCTAACACGTGGACTTAATTCATAATAGAAATTAGAACTAATCTGTCTAAGCATTTCACTAAAACAATTACTAAAGAGATTGCAAAACACAGTTGTGTCACTAAGTGTCATTAGGTCCTCATTTACACAAAACGACTTCATTTCTTCTTCAGTCTCACTCAATCTTCTTTTGCGTTTGGTACTCTGGACTTGTATCTTCATTTCAACAGTAGTTAATATGCCAAAGTTGGTTTCCAAATTTTTTTTGAGTCTTCTTTTGCACACACACCTCTCCAAGGAAAAAAAAAAACAGAAGTTGGCTAGATCCAATAGAGATACACGTAGCTTAAAAACAATGGCCTTTCATGCTTCCAAATCATATCAAGATTAACATTCACAACAACTGCCCTCCCAAGTATGGAATGTGATCCAATGAGCAATATCTACATGGAAAAAAAAAAAAGTTAAGAAAAAATTAAGATATCTAGGCCAACAATTTAAGTAAACTAACAAGTAATAACACCAATAGTGACATCAAGGAATTGCAAAAGGTAATAAAAACTTAAAAGCCATTTCAAGGAAAGATCCTTCATATAAGTTCATGATATTTGCAAAAAATTTAAAGCACACAATTCCAGGAAGATAAGGACATGCCTGGTCCTTCTCATATACTATAGCCTACTCTCTTGACATATAAAATAAACATATTGTAGGAACATATTTGCAAGAAAATGTTTCCCGAATAGCCTATTCTCTGGGAATGTGACGAGGCTTTTCTTCTATTTTTAATTCCTCCTTTACTCTATGTTCCCTTTTTTTAAGGAAATATTTGAAAACAAAATGTAAGGTTGAATTTAATCAACCATCTTGTTGGCTTTATTCCATGCCAAATTTGCTTGTATTTTAGCATTTAGTAACCCTGTATTTAGGTGGGAATCTTGTAAGGGCAGTGAGTGAGAGAGTGTGAAGAAATGCTCAAGATTCTACAAAGAAATAGGGACTCGCGACTGGATCTCGTGGGTGGCTCGCGGCTTGCAAGTCGCCAAAAGTTGCACATGTGCCAAGCATGCCAGAAGCTGAAGAGTCACGTCAGCTGTTGCACTACAGGATAAAAGTCTCAGGCTGGCCAGGCCGTTAACTCGCGGCTTGAACTCGCGACTCAACCCAGTCGCGAGGTCAAGTCGCCAGAACACCATGTTTTGAAAAACCTGACGTTTTACATTCCATTCTCACTCTAGTATAAATACCCCTCATTCCCACGAAATGTAGAGAGATTCCAGAGAGAATTTTGAGAGAGAAACCCTAGATAAAACAAGATTGCCTCATCCACAATCTTCACCCAAGAGACTCTTCAAATTCCTCTACTCTCTTCCTCTCCATTGATACATCTGTGAGAGGTTCTTGACCAAATCCTTTTCCCACGATACTCACGTTTGTGAGAAGGTTCTTTTGGTGCTAAGGAAAGCAGTTTGGAAGGGACCCATGACTATTGGTTAATGCTATAGTTTATAGTAGAATCTGGTAAGCTAGAAAAGAAAAAGGTTCGGTGTAACCTCGTTGGAGCAAGAAGTTTGGAGGGCTTAGGTACCTAAGTAGATTAGGCTTGGAGAGTCTATTGCTGTTCATGTATCCCAACTACATTTTCTAGTGGATTATTGACTGCTTGGAGGGCAACAGAGAGGTTTTACGCCGAGGGCTTCAATTTCGTCTTCGATAACACATCGTGTGTTGTCCTTGTGTTTGCATCTCTCTTTACTTTATCTTTACCATCTAATTACTGCTGTGTTTGTGATTATTTATGGTTTAGATTGTTTACCAATTCTGTTATAAGCTTGATTATCTTTTTCCGCACATACATTGTTTAATATAAAGCTTGAATTGGTAATTTATTGTTTAGGGGTCTAAACATTCATAGTGTTTTCAACGCTATTTGAAATTTCACAAAAAATGACCACTCTAAAATTAAAAATGCAAAGGGAGTTCAAATCTCAAAAATTCTTGAACGCGGCGAATAACAGATTGGAAGAAAATTGTAATCATAGAAAACTGAACTAGATGATCATAAGATTGAATGCCAGTTAGATTGGGAAGATTATTTAACATCTTATGAACTCAACTTATCGTCTTCCCGTTACTAGTTTGAATCTCAACTTCCTCTCCATTTACGTTTACTATTTGTCCATCAATCCAAACTAATTCTAGATCTCCAACCCAAACGTGAGAGCCAATAACAATGTTCTTTGGCATGCCCTATAGCAGTTGAAATTTACAATATTATACATGCTTAAGATCAAAGCTGATACACAAATAAAAATTTTCTCATCATTTTTTTAGGGTAAGAATAGAACACACACACACACACACACAAGTAACATAATAGAAATTTGTTATATGCATATACAAATGCTAGCATTGGTGTGTGCCACAATAGACATTGATGTTTACATTCAATAAAATGGAAGCTCAAGATGGATTTCATGTTTTAGCTCATAAATTTCCAGACAAAGAAACCATGCAGATAGAGATCTCAATGGGTATTAACACACTTAGATATGGTTCATTCAAGATTTTATAGCAAAAGTTTAAACCTGTAGTTGAAAAATAACCAAGCATAGATATCATTACGATCATTTTTTATTTATAACATTATCAATATACTGAGAAATGAGAACCATATGGACATCCCTACTACAATTGGCACTATTGTCAGTTAGCCCCAATATATTAATTTGAATTCAGATGATGTATATATTTCAAATATTTTCTACTTTAATGGGAGTTTTACAAGAATAGCATGCATACAAAATGTCTGTAAATGCCATCACCCTTTTTTCTTTTGTAAATCCAGCAACCTGATGCTTTTTATTTCTGAATTTTCACAATTTGTTATGGACAAAAGTAACAGTGTCATAAAATTCAGAGACACCAAGGTTCAACTGATGTTTAAGAATTGATCTATAACAACTAAATCCCTGGCTATGAACAAGATTGCACAGTAAACACTACTTTTTTTCCCCTTGATACTCACGAAATGAAAACAAAAACATAACACAAGGAACCGATAAACCCAGCAACCAAACATCGGCATCAGAGGACACAACCTAACAAAATCTCTACCAGCCAGTCCTTGGTCATTGAGACACACGCACACTCTCCTGGTACTAGGCTTCATTCCCATTATAAAAATCTCAAAAACATTCAACAATAAATGAATCAAATTTAAAAATAAAAAAAGCAATGAAAGAAATATATAATTTTTAGTGCTATAAATGAAACAAAGGGATGATCTTTGGCAAAGAAATCACACAAAGAAAAAAAAAGTCATAAATTTGATTACCAGATCTAATCACATTTGGGTGGGTAGCTAAAACACTATTGGTTCACATTCAATCTTCGGTGGAGAGGTAACTGGAGCATCACTGGTGGCTGTTTTTTTAGGCATGAGAGAGAGATTCTGAGGCATGTTCGGCTGGAAGAGAGAGAGTCAAAGAGAGTTTCTAAAATTTTTGAATAGGGGTAAGCGTGAAGAAGAGAGAGAGGAGAAATTGAAAGTACTAAGCATTAAAGTCCAGTTTCCAGGGGTGCTTGGCTGGGAAGTTTCAACAGGGCTATTGGCTTCACTCATTCCATGGTGGCAGCGCTATAGGGCCTTAGAGATGGTCTCTCCTCAATCATTGCGTGGATATTTTGGCTACGGAAGAAATACATAATCCAAATTCCCTTGTTTTGCATTCTAGTTCTCTTTTTTATATTTTGTAACAGGTTTTAGCTTACGCTTGAGGTGTTATTTTTTCTAGACTTTGTACTATTTTAGCTTTTTTAATGAAATATCCGGTTTACCAAAAAATAAAAAGTCCAATGCTTCACATGGCTCTATTGAATGTTATGCAAAAATTTTGATCTAGAAATTTATTTGGGTAAATTGTAAAATAAACCCTTAAAGTTTAAGATTATTTTAATTTTATACTTTGAAATTTAAGATATTAGATTTATACTCTAAAGTTTGGTTTTGTTAGCAAAATTCCGTCATTAGTTAGTTTTGATTGTTAAGTTGATATATTGGCGTGCTGATGTGTTTTTTTTTTTTTTTTTGTCAAATCAGCCTCCCAAAACTACTAAAAATTGTACTTTAGTTCACATTTAAACTCATTTCTTTGTTTTAAATTAAATAACGTCATTTGGAGAGGTTGATTTGAAAAAACAAATACACATCAGTATGCTAACGTGTCACTTAATAGCCAAAATTAACAAAGGGTGGAGTTTTGCTAATGCTTAATGGAACCAAACTTTAGAGTATAAAATTTAAACAATTTCAAACTTTAGGGGGTGTACTTTGCAATTTACCCAATTTATTTTTACTATTTTATATACTTATTTTTCAAAACACCTCACATCAAATTATCTATTTTACATTATATTATATTTCATTAAAATATCCAATTTTCTTGATTTTTTTAATTGTTTCTCTTTCTTTACTCACAACAACCATCATCAATTCTCTTTTTTCATCATTGGGATATGTAAAGAAAGAATAAAAAATTAAATGCAAAATAAATAGTACCAATATAAATTTACACGATTACTATAACAATTATATATTTTTACACAATTTTGCATAGCCTGATGTAGGTAAATTTTAAATTTGGTTGGCTAAAATGTGATACTTTTTTTATTTATTTATTATGCAAACACTAATGCTAGTGTTCTTAATTATGTCTAAATGTTTTATCATAAAGATCATTTTCATAACTCTTTCGCCTTTTACTTTTTACCCTTCACTATTGTTATAATTCCAGCCCCATTGTTCTACACAGGGTTTTCAAATCAGGATTGTTCAAAGAACCGTAAAAGAAAGAGGTTTAAGGTTTTTGAGGTTCGACCGAGATCCAATTGAAGTCGAACTGTGATGATATCATAATTAATTAATATGAAAATAAATAAAATAAAAGTGAAAATTTTAACAAATTCAAACAAAAATAGTATTTAAAGAAGTTAAAAGTATATTTTGCTTAAAGATTCGATGATATTTCTCATAATTTACTACAAAAATTAAATAAATATCCTCTAATTATTTAAAATATTCTATTAAATTTGTAATATACTAATATAATTAGCCAAAACTACACGTATTATATACATTCAAAGGCCCTCAAAAAAAAGTTTATTTCATAAAAATAAAGATACATTAAAGTTTGAATATGTGGCAGGTATTAATCTAAAAAAACAAGTGAAAGTAATGTGATGAGAAACAAGTGTGTGACTGTGAAGGCTTGAGCTTTTGGCGGTGACAAACGAGCCCAGTTACTAGCCTTTTTAGTGAAATTTTTTTTGGGTGGGAGGAACTGTGAGAACCGTTCACGGTTCTGAGAACTGTGAAGTTCAACAGCGGTTCAAACGGTGCACAGCTGAACAAGGCAACGACACAATAGCAGGGGCAAAGTTGATAGAGAATAGAGGAGATTAATGGGAAGGGAGGGTATGTATTTGAGGGTATATTCGGCATTTTGAACCCATAACAAGTGAAACAGGAGAACATGATATCGTTTTTAATTTGCGTTTTGAAAAAAGTTGCCCGATATTGTGAATTGATAACGCTCTATTTTGGCGTTTTGTAAAAACACATTTCCTTATAAATCGCCTAGCCAAACAACTATAATTAGCGTTTTCATTAAAAAACACACGTTTACCCAACCAAACCGCCCAACCAAACGGGCTCTAAATGAGTTGAAAAATAATTTTTTAACTTCTCTTATTTAACTTACTGGGAGATAGAATTGTTTTCCAAAAGAAATTAGTGGAAAACAATTTTAAAAATAAGCTATACTTTTTATGTAGATTAAAGATAGTTTTTTTTTTTTTTAATAATTTTTTCTAATGCTACCAAATACTAAAAAATACATAAAACTATTTTTACAGAATACTTTCCACTGAAACAAACAGAAAACGTAAACTGTATAAGAGCATTAGTATTGGTGGTGCTAAAAAGCTATATTGCTATTTTTAGCACCACCAAATACAAAAATAAGACTACATTGGTGGAGCCAAAGCCAAATATTTTGGCTCCACAGCTACAGTGCATAACTGCTTTTGGCTGCACACTGTAGCTCAAAGGTAAAAAAAATAATAATATTATATTCGGTCTCTCTCTTTTTTATTTATTTTTTTCTCTCTTTCTCTATCCGGCTTCTCTCAATTCTTTTCAACTTCTCTTTCTCTCTAGTGCTACCCCTATCTCCCTCTCAACTGAACCAAGCCCTTTTTTGTGGTGTCACCTAGGTTCGTTGAGATTGCCATCACCAATGTGGGCTCGTGGTGGTGGTCTGGTGTAGGTTCGTGATGGGTTCGTGGTGGTGGGTCGGTGTGGCTTTGTGGTGTGGGTTGGCTGGGTGGGTTTGTGGTGGTGGGCCGGTGTGGGTCGGGTTTGTGTGGTTGGGTGGTTTGGATCAGTGGGTTTAATGGTGGTGTGGGTTGTTGACTGGGATCGGTGGTTGGCTGGGTTGATTTTGCATTTGGGTGTGTGTGTTTCCCGATCTGTATTTAGGTCTTTTTGTGGGTTTGGTGGCTGTGGTGGTGGTGATGGTGGTTATGTTGGTGTTTTGGTGGCTATGAGTTTGGTGGTTTGTTGTTTGATTTTTTTTTCCTGTGGGTTTGGTGGCTGTGGTGGTGGTGATGGTGGTTGTGGTGGTGGTTTGGTAGTTGTGGTTGTGGTTGCCGTGGTTTTGGTGGTTATGGCTGTGTTGGGTGGTGGTTTGTATTTTTTTTTTCCTTGCCTTGGCTTGTGGTTGAGGTTGTTGCTAGTGGAGTGGTGGTGGAGGTCGTTGTGGTTGGTTGAAAAGTTTTTGTGGTGAATATTTTTATCTATACTATGGGCTTTCTCTGTTTGGACCAGATTTTTTTTTTTTTTCTAGAATACCCCTAGGTTTAAGTAGAGACAAAATTAAAAGATAGTTTGGTAAAAAAACTTGTCCAACTTGCACTAAAACATTGCCAACAAAATAGGAATACTCTTCCACTAACCCACTTCTTCAAAGTAACTATACATTTATTTATTTATTTATTTTTAAATAGAAAAATAAGTTAAACAAGTCACGTTGCTACTACTTTTTTCCTTAAAAAAAAAACCCATGTTAGGCCAAAAACAAAACTAAATATCAAAAAAAAAAATTAATAGTTATAAAAAAAAACTAAACTAAATAGATATATACACCCTTTTTTTTTTTTTTTTTGATAAGTAGATACATCTTTAACTTCCACTAAAATGTTGTCTACAAAATAGGACCACTCTCTTGATGTTTTCAAATTGCTCTTCTATTTTTTTGTAAGTTAATAGTACTTATACTTGTGGAAGTGACCATCACACCAATGGTGTACGGTGGTTTTATCTCTATATATTAAGAAGATTCAAAAGGTTAGTTATTATCTTTTTTTTTTAAATACCCCTAATTTAATTAACTTATTCTTATCCTAAAACATAAAAATGAGGTTAAAATTGTAAATTGGTAAAAAAAATTACCCATATTTATAAAACTACCCAATGTTCTATAAAACTTCCCACTACCCCATTTACACAACCAAAACTACCCTATGTTCTTATAATATATATATATATATATAAAGAGTACCCATGTTCTAAAAAAAAAAAAAAACTTACCATAAATTCCTATTAAAAAAAAAACCTAATAAAAAAAAGAGTCTTATTGCACGCGTAAAGTGCGTTTAATGAGGCTAGTATTATTTTAATCAAATAGTTAAAAATATAAATCTATTGATATTAGGTGTATTATAAAGTGAGAAAGCAATATAGATGAAGTAGTTTTTTTGTAAAGGCATATTGTTAAATTTATGGTTACACTAATATGAATGCTCTTAAGAAAAAAAAAAAAATGCAACATTCTACTAAGTGCTAACTGACAAAATTGGAAAAAATATTTAAGGAGACGCGTGTGTTATAAATGGTTAGTTGAGCAAAATGTGGGACATGAAACTTCGTACAGAGTCTACAGACCTACTTGCGTTCTGTTCACCACAACTTACTACTTGTGGTCCACAAGTCAATAATAAGTTATAAAAGTCAGTATCAGTTAAAAATATTTAGTACTTTTAAAAGAAGAAATAATGGATTAATTTTACATTAAAAAATAAGTGTGAGTTAAAGAACTTCAATAAGTATGAGTTAAAGAGGTTTAAAATTTATGCTAAGAGTTAGGCTTTTTTAAATATACATTATTGTAAGTTTATTTTTAAAAATTTCATCTCTTCTTTTAGTGTATGTAAAAATACTTAGTATTTTTAAAATTAAAAAAAAAAAAAAAAAAAAAAAAAAAAAAAAAAAAAAACTATAAAAGTCAGGGGTATGCCGTGAGAAGAGTAGAGATATGACCAAACCAATGACTCATAATTGCACATTCTCCGACACTAAGCTATAATTCTCTCATAACTTTTGTTCACAAAATTTAAGACTTTTCAAAAAATTTAAAGCTAGCAACTAAAAAGAACAAAGAAAACAACAGATTTTTTTTGGTACAAAAAGAAAATTAATAAAACACTAATAACCTAATCAACAAATAAGACCTAAAAATACAATCGACTTCCAAATTTTTTATATAAAAAAACAACTTATTTTAAAAAAAAAAATTCTTTGCGCTTGTTGCATTAAACTATTTTATGCAAAAAAAATACTATTTTAAGTTTCTCAAGATTATTTGCGACATATTTTTGGAGACATTAGTACATAGACCCTAGTAATAGTCCATAAAATCCTAGAGTCATGAGCCTATGCTTTTGGAGAAAAGATCCAATGTTCTACAAAGCATTAGGAATTTTTTTTCCAAATAACATTAAATATCAAAAAATTTAGTTAGTTGTCACGTTTCAAAACAATGTTGTAAACTAGCATCTCGAGTTTCAAGATAAAATTCAAATTTTTAAGTCTCGATTTGTAAGTGGTGGGAGCTGATGTGGAAGAAAATCCACATGGAACTCGAGTTTATAAAACTCAAGTTTCACTTTTAAGACTCGAGTTTCACCATTTTAACTTCTTCTTCCTTGCGTTCTTCTGAGTTTTGACTTAGCGTTCTTGATCGTGTTCAATGGATTCGCTGCCATGGCCGTCAAGAACATTGCCGATGAAATCACCGACGTTTGAAAGCACGTGAGCATCAGCCACGATTGGAGCCACTCCTCGGTCCCGTCGTCGACGTTGCTGCCGCAAGCAACGCAAAGTGACTTCACGAGCGGGAGAAAGATCCCTCCAATTCTTCCTCTGTTCTTCGTCTCTGTTCGTCGTCAAATCGTTCCTCTGTTCTTTTCTTCAGATCGTTCTTCCTGTTCTTCTTTAGGTCTGTTGTTCTTCAAGTACCAAAATCGACAAACCTAGATTTCCCTAACCCAAGAGCGACGGAGGCAGCAGCGGCGAAGCTCCAAGCGAAGGTTTTTCTTCTTTGGGTCTTTGGTTTGATGAATTTTAGTTGTTTGATGATGTTTTTCTTCTCTGGGTTCTTTGATGATGTTTTTTCTCTGGGTTCCTTGTCTAGAATTTGCTTTAGAACCTCATCATCTGAAAGCTGTGTCAAAAATGTTTTTGCCTAAGAAAATCGAGTCTAAGACTCGATTTTGATTTGGTAGAACTCAAGTCCTTAAGACTTGAGATCTATGTGGCATTTCCTAGCATTTCTTGTCCAAGTCATCAAGTACAAAGTGAATCTTTGAGACTCGAGTTTTAAATAGAACTCGAGTTTTAGAAACTCAAGATGCTAGTTTGCTAAAACATTTCAAACGTGTGTTAACTTACTATATTACCCTCCCTTACTATGCTAGAAGCCAAATATCCTCAAAGCATTAGTATCGGATGTTTTAAAATATCCTATGTTAATATAATAAAAAGTTATTCTTTTCATTTTAACATAGCATTTAACATTAAACCCTGCATTTCATTTTCTATTCTTTTATACAACATATTAAAATAATACATATAAAACATTAAAATAATATTAACTCAAAACACAACCTGTAAATTTTGTGATTTGTACCCCTTTTGTGACACATTGGCATGTATGTTAGTTTAAAAGGTGTGTGGTTGTATGTAAAACCAAGATGTAGGTCTACGTGTCATGTGAGATAGATATAGAAAGCAGAGTAGACATGTGACCATGGAAGCATAGGCATGCAAAAGATCAAGCAACAACATCAGCATGTGAGCACCATGGCTTTCAGACTCGAACCGGACTGTACAGTCCAACCGGGTAATCGAGAACCTCTCACCAACACGGTTCTTTTAACCATCGAAATCATTCTATGCATAAAAGAATGAAACCGTTCAAACCACGGTCGAACTGCCCAAATTTGAAAACTGTGAACGGTTCTAACGGTTTAGATCAACGCTTTTTTTAATTAATTTTTTTTAATAAATTTAGAAGCTCACAGCACCTTATCACCATGGTTGAAGCTTCAACCATTATGAGATGCTGTCCAACATTGAAAATATTGAGATCCATCATCTCTATCTCGCTAGCTCTGTCTCTCGTTTGTTATTTGTTCAAAACTTCTCTTCTTAATCTTCTTCTTTTTCTCTCTGTCTTGTTTTCCTGTCTCTACTCTCTAGATGTTGCATAAACTGGTTTAAGAAAACTTAAAATAAATAAATAAATAAATAAATAAAAAAGTATGAACTGGGAAGTTGAAGTGATAGAAGAAACGAAGGAAAATTAAGAAGATGAAAGAAGAAAAGATAAGAAGAAGACTAGAGGTAAATGGCTGACTTGTTGTAGAGATTGTTTTAAGGGTGTGGTGCAGATTAAACTTTGGGAAATGGAAGCCTTGGGGAAATAAAAATAAAAATGGGTGAAGATGTCTTGATGAGACCAAACGTGATATTGGCAGGTGAATGGAGGGAAATAAATAGAAAAAGGTTTTAAATTTGTACTGGGTTAGAAATTAACGTAATGATATTTGTACATAATTTTTTTATAATATTTTTACAATAAATTCTTATATTAGATTATATTTAACTTAACGTTAATTCTATAATAAATTCACCATAAATCTTAAGTAAAAATGTTTATTTTCAAAATAAATTTCTATATTTACTTGAAATATTTTAGTTAAATTTTTAATTTTTACTAATTTAATATATTTATTTATATTTTAAATAATTATTAAACAAATTATGACATCATCACGGTTCAACCTCGGTTTGATCTTGGTTTGACCTTAAAATCCTTGAACCTTTCTCTTGTACGATTCTTTAAACAGTTCGAGTTTCAAAACTATGGTGAGCATGGTAGAGATCAAGACATTAACATCAACACATGAAAATGTAAATATGCAAGTATGTAAGGATAGGAACATTTGAGCATACAAGTGTGTGTGCATGTGTATATTCAACCATGCATGTACATAAGCACACACATGTGGATATCAAATAGGATTGCGCAATCAATTTTAAAGTCTTATGATGCCAAATCTCAAAAAATTTGGCATGGAACTACAATTTCTTTCTAAAAATGAGACGGTATGGTAATATATGTAAAAATATTTTCCTTATATTTTATTCATCTCTCTCTTTCTACTAACTCTCTCTCTCTCTCTCTCTCATATCTTTTCTCTATCTTCTCTGCTCTCTCTCACCTCTGTTTTTTCTCTCTTCTCTCTGTCCTCTACTCTTGAAGCAGTGCTGGTGGTTGTGGTAATCTCTGCCAATCATGTTCCTCTGCTCTTGTTGCTCTGCTACTTGACAATCTTGCCGATCCTTTTGTTTTTTCTTTCCAATTTGGTTTTTTAGGCAGTGGCTCATGGTGGCACTGATTTGGTAGTGTGTGTGGGCTTGGGCTCAGACTAAAGAAGGGAAAGAAGGGCGTTTTTTGGCTTCAACTATGTTAAAGATGGTGGTGGTGGGGATTTTGGGGAATGGGTTGTGCTTTTAGGCAGTGGCTCATGGTGGCACTAGTTTTGGTGGTGGATGGGTTGTGTGGGTTACGATGATTGGGTGGTTTTGGATGTGGGTGGTGGGATGTAGGTTTTTGGTGGTGGTGGTGGATTTTTGGTGATAAGGTTGTGATTTTACATTTTACAATGGTGGCGGGTTGTGGGTTTATGGGGGGGTGTGGCTGCTGCAATAGAATATGAGAGAGAGAAAGAGAGAGAGAGAGACATGAAGAGTGTTTGGGGACCACAATTTGACTCTTTACAATCACTCTAAAAATAGGTCTGCGTGGCGTGACGTCAAATGCCATAAAAGATTTAAGTGTGTCTTCTTCATCACCAATTGGTTTTGAGATGGAATGACATAACTCATGATTCGACAAATGGTATCAGAGCCAAGGTCATGGGTTCGAGTCACGAGAGAGTCATTGTAAGGGAAGGATTGTTGGGGGGACCACAATTTGACTCCCTACAACTAATTTAAAAATAGGCCCACTTGACGTGATGTTGAATATCATAAAAGATTTGAGTATGTCTTCCTTATCACCAATTGGTTTTGAGGTGGAATGGCACAGTTCACTGTCCGAAAAAGAGGAAGAGAGAAAAAGAGAGATTGAAATTAAGTAAAAAAATGAATAAAAGTGAAAAATAAGATATGTGTGTAAAGTTGTAAAATGGTGTGTTATAGTAGAAAAAGTAGTTTTTTGATGTATCAAAGGCTAAATTTCTAAGAAGAGCTGATGCTTGTCTCTAATGATTAATTATCAACATTATTTCCGAAGGCATGACAGGAAAGTTGTATTTGATAGTTTCTATTCTTCCAGATGCATGAGAAACCAAAAGATGCAATACACCTGTGAGCAAATCTCGATCTTAAAGTGAGACGGTTAGATACATTTAACAGCATTTAAAAATTTTATATACAAACTTGTGCACACAATAAACTACAGTAAGAGAAAAAACACAGTAAGAGAAAAGAAAAAAAGAAATTAAACCACAGTAAGAGAGAAAAAACAAAAAGAAATTAATCTCCAAAGCTCAAATTCAAACAGGTCCTCAGCGCTTCCTTCCAAAGTACCCCAATATTTACTGGTACTCCTATTAGCATGCTTTGCCAATGCCCTAGCTCCATGAGTCAAGGTACAATCTTCAACCTCAAGCCAATGAGAAAATTTACAATCAAACCATATAGAACTTTCATAAACCAGTCTGTCATGCCTCTCAGAATAAAGATGAGCAAGAAATACAATTATGGGGTTGCAAAAATATAAGTTTTCTTAACCATTTGACCAACAAAGCCTGTGTATAGTTGTCACAAAACTATAAAACTAAATCCATCCAGGGTAGTCTTAGAGGAATGATGTACAGAAGATGGATCTTACTTATTATCTACTTCTATTAAAGTTCCACGTTCCTGCTACTGTAATTGCTTACAAATTGGCCTTAGAATTTGTTCTTCAATCATTGATAGTTTTATGTAATGTACATGAAGTGCCAATGGAGAAGATAGAAAGCACCTGATGTAAAATAGACAACACAGGTCTTCCTGGAACAGCAAGGGCACTTGAAATCATGGTGCAACACAGGATATGGATTTATTGATCCTACCGTGCAATACGTGAATTGAAAGTTTTTTTTTTTTTTTTTGGAGAAGAATGTGAATTGAATGTTAAATATTTATTTTTAATCTTAGTCAATGAATTAGATTTAAAAAAAAACTTTTATATCTTAATTATTTCATATAAGTTCCAAATCTTTTGCTATTCAAGACTGAAGGTAAAAAGTTTGATACTTTAGTATTTAACTGTTGTCTTACTTTTTGGCTCTAACTAAAAGATGTCTTAAAGCATCCACATAGGTGATGCTAAAATTATATTGCTATTTTTAACATTACTAACTACAAAAATAAGGTTGTATTGGTGGAGCCAAAGAAAAAAAATTTGGCTTCTCAGCTACAGTGCACAGCCAAAGATAATTGTGCACTGTAGCTCAAAGGTTAAAAAAAAAAAAAAAAAAAAACTATTTTATGTTGCGTTCACACTAATCAGATTATTTTAATAATTTTTTTCTCTCCTCTTTTCCATTTCTACCCATTGCTCCTCTCTACTCAGTCCTTACACTCTTCGTTTCTACCTATTGCCACCGACCAAGCCCCTGCCCAACGTCAAGCGAAGCCCCAGCCCAGTGCCGACCACTCTCTTTGTTCTCCATGACTCCACTGCCTTCTTTCTCTGCTATCTCATGCCCAGTGCCGACCACTCCAACAATCCTTTCCAAGATGATCGAGGCCCTTTTGTAGTAATCGTTATAGGCCATGTCTGCATCATCATTTCAGAATGCATCCGAGGAAGTGCGTTGACACTTTGTGTACTTCTTTGTGGTTGATTTCTTTAGAGGGGACATCTACAAACCAAACACAAACACAAAGAAACAAAGACAAAAACACACAAGGAACCAAACTTGATTTGATAAAAGTTAGTTCATAAACCAAAAGTCCTAAAAAGAACATGAAAACATAAAACCTAAAGCCACAAGATCATGTTTAAAGTGCTAAATGTGTAATACTACTTATCTAGCATGAGTAAAGTGCAAAACATGTCAAGTGATCAAGTGTGTGCATCACGTTTACATGTGGTGTGCTTGTGATGTGCTTGAGAGATGCATGAACAAAGCATGTCAAGGCACACATGGGGCAAAGTGTGTAAAACACACAACCAATATTTAAAACATGTTAAGAATGTAAAACATAGTAAACCCCAAAATTTAGTACTCATCGGAGTCCAAAACAACATCAAAATGCCATTTGGGCATTTCATCAAACACATAATGTGCATACAAACCACTAACATGTAAAACAATGCATGAACATGTTAAAATCTTACCTAAATACAAGTTAAAATGCCACTTGGGGCCAACACAAACACAAACAAACAAAATGGGACACAGCCTAATCAAGAAAATTAAAAAGTTTTGCAGAAAAATAAGTTTTTCCCAACTCTTTCAAAAGAAACCCAACCCTAGAAATCCTAGAATCTAAGGCTTAATCTAAGGACTCAAAAGTAAAGAGATGTTGAAACATACCTTAGATAAGTCTTAGAAGTGATTGATCTTGAGTTTTGGGTGAGTTTTTGAGAGAAAAGGTGTTTTGGCTTGAGAGAGGCGCGGAGGAGGCAAAATGAATAAATTTGAAAAACTGTCACTATTTACCTTTAAAAACTGCAGAATCGTGCTTTTCGCGGGTAAGCTTCTCGCAAAGTTACTCGTAAAAATGCCACTAAAGCATATAGACAGTTTTTGTGGGAAGCTCTTTCTCGCGAGCTAGTCGCGAAACTCTCTATCTGAATTTCTGTGTTTTTCCAAAATTTTCCATCCTCATTTTTGCGGGTAGGATCTTACTCGTGACTTACTCTCGAAAATGCCTTTTGAAGAGTTTTTTGAACTAAAATGAAATAGACTGTTTGGACAAAACTCTAAACACTTTTTTCATACTTAGAAACTTCAATGATCACACTAGGATAATGAAATCCGATATGTGTACTTGTTCTGATACCAATTGAAAGCTCTGAGTTGTGTAAAAACACAAGAACTTATTTAGACCCCCAAATTAAAATTATGGCTAGATAGCTTTTACTCTAACTTGTACTAAGTGTGGAACAAGAGTAAAGAAGTGCAAACAACCATTATCACTACCCTAAGCCATATTCATCCATTATCAACAATAAAAGGAAAGCTTAAGAGTAGGGAATAGAGATACAAACACAAGATAACACCGAGTCGTGTTATCGAAGAGGAAATTGAAGAACTCAACGAAAAACCTCTCCGCGACCCTCCAATTCGATCTACTAGAGAATAAAGTTGGAGTACACGAATAACAAAAAACCCTCCAAGCCTAGTCTACCCCATGTACTTGAGCCCTCAAAGCTTCTGCTACCAACTGGCTTCTTGGAACCTTGTCTTCTCTAGCTTTCCGGATCCTGCAATTCAACTCAATTGCATCCATCAATGAATGGCTCCTTCCAATGCTTCCCAGCAGCATCAAATTCTCACTTTACACTCTAAATGGGTGTAATAAGTGTTTGTGCTATCAACCTTTTAAGGATATAGAGATGGAGAAGTAGGAGTTAAGGAAAACACAAGGAAATGTGTAGATGATTGTGGGTATAATAATCTCTAATTCTTAAGTGTATTTTCTAGGGTTTTCTCTCTGAAAAGAACTTCTTAAAATTTATGGGTAATGAGGGTATATATAGTGTGGGTAAAAACTTGGTAAAGCAAACATAACATTTTGCCAAACAGAAAGTTTTTCGAGTACTTCGAGGGATGGCCTTTCTCGTAAGACACTCGCAAAAACCTCTAGGCTAGTATGACTCTTCATCTACTAGTCGTGTGCACTACATGTGACTCTTTCGTGGGTAAGCTTCTCACGAGACACTTGCGAAATTCACTTGTTCATCCTTTTAAGCTTGAGTCTTCACACTCTCTCACACTCATCCCTTACAATTGAAAACCCACATACATACAAGGAAATATGATTGAAGAGATTACAATCAAATTTGGCACAAAATTAAAACCAACACAAAATAGTTGTAAGTTACAACTTTACAATCCTAGAGTTTTGTCTTTTTAGTATTTTCATGTTATGTAGCCTCTATAGGCAAAATAAATTATTGTTAATAAAATTTAATGTTTTCTCTATTTTTTTTTTCTCTAGTGGATTTCAGATTTATCACTTTGTGGATTTAAAGAACCTTTCGTGAATTCGAGGTTTACTACCAAAAACTAACAGTTTAGTTTCTGTTCCATTAAATAGAGCATCGTTTGTGCTTTCTTTAGGCTTCCACAACATCAGCATTTGCAATATAATTGTCTACAAATTCTGCAATTAGATAAGCTATTTCAATTTTTGTATTTCCTAAGCTTCCTTTAGGAGCAATTAGGTTTTCAAGAGTTAATTGTTGGTGACTATACCAAAAATCTTTAATTAAGACTCAAGTTACATACCCCCTCTTCCCTTCCCACTAAGAGAGAAAGAAATTTCAGGGTTATAGATGGGACTTATTAATGAGTCTTGTTTAAGAACTAAATTACCAACGCTTATAAAGTTATAATTTTCAATTTAAACTATTTTGTTATGATTTTTCAAAAAGAAACCTATAAAATGATTGGCCCTAGCTCCACAGCTTTAGGTACCACTTATGGTGTAGACAAGGCAAAGCTTCTTATTATCCCTTACAGATAAGATTGGTCCTCTTTTATAGCTTAATTGCATAGCCGTAGAGAGGTGGTTTTCTCACAAACAAAATCCGAGCTTTTCTTCATTTGACTTAATGATTTGAGCATTCACAATTGTGATGCTATAAAATTTAGCTCTTAGCAACTCAAAAAACTATTTATTTTAACACCATGTTTTATAATATACCAAATATCAAAAGTTCTAATTTTTTACCACTTAATTTAAATATTATTATTTATTCTTGCAAGAGCAATTATCACCAGTAAACCTCTTTGTTCTTAACCCAACAAACCCACACTCACTGGTAGCCACCACTATCTGTAACAAAAATAAAAGCATAAAATAGGAAGAAAATAGTGTGCCACCACCCACAACCTACCACCACCTCCCCTACAACATCTGCCAACACTGCAACCTAGAACCCACTGCCAAAATCACAACCCGATTTCAACCCAAAATCAAGTCCCAACCCACAACTTGATCTCAACCCAAACCGACGGACCAATGAATCCACCCTAACAACCCACCACCACCACCAGCAACAAAACGCCCATGACCACCACTACCAACAAACAACCCACCAACAACAAAACAATCTACAAAAGCCATAAAACCTAGCAACCCAAATCACCAACACCTGCCCACGTTGTTGCCAATTCCAACCTCCATTACATGCACATGCCGTCGTTGATCTCAGCCATCCCAATCTCAATGCATTTTGTTGAGATAGTTTGAGATAAAGGAGGTAAGCATGGGGGGAGAAGAAGACAAAGAGAAGGAAAAGAGAAGAAGGAGAGAGAAACAGAGAAGCTAAAGAGAGAAAGAAGAAAGAGAAAAAAATATTTAAAGGAGAAGAGGAGAGAAAAATGGAATAAAATAATTTTTTTATCACTCTAGAACTACAGTAAAGTGTTAAAGATGACAGTTTACTATAGGTTAGTTGCTAAAATTTTAGTTTTAGCACCATCAATGTAACATGTTTTTTAGTATTTTGGGTGCTAAAATAGCTTTTTAGCAATGTTAGCACCATCAATGTGAATGATTTAAGATGTTAGTGTAACCTAAATAGTTCCAAAATGTCTTACAAAGAAAGTGATTCCTTAAAGCATTCATAGTGATGATGCTATATTGCTATTTTTAACAACCCATTTCACAAAAAACCTGTTGCATTGATGCTGCCGTTTCTAAAATTTTTGGCAAATGTGCTATAGCAAATTGCCATATATGGCAGTCTACTATAGCTCAAACATTATACAAATAACAAAGCCTTGACCAAGGCTCAAGTTTGTTATACTCATGTGGCTGAAAAAGAACGAAACAAGCAGAATCGAAGGAGCGAAAGTGGTGATAGTCTGGAGGTGTCCCAAAAAGGCACTCATATGGAGTTTGATTTTGGATAACAGGACTTGGAATGCGATTAATAGCATGAATAGCATGAAGAGCAGCTTCACCCCAAAAAGGAGTAGGAACTTTGGCAGAAAGAAGGAGAGCACTAACAATGTCAAGAATATGACAAAATTTTTGTTCGGCTCTACCATTTTGCTAAGAGATACTTGGACAAGTTAGTTAATGAGCAGTGCCATAGGAATGCAAAACAGCTTGGAAAGCATATTGAATGTATTCAAGAGCATTATTAAATCGAAAAATTTTGATGCGTTTGGAAAACTGAGTTTCAACCATTTTTGCAAAATTAGAATATACTTGCAATAATTCAGAACGATGTTTCATATTAAAAATCTAGCTATAGCGAGAGTAATAATCAACAAAGACAACAAATTATCGAGACCCACCAATACTAGAGATAGAGGAAGGCCCCCAAACATCAGAATGAATAAGGTCAAAGATATCAGTGGACATTGATTCACTAGTATTGAAAGGCGTAGCTAGTTGTTTTCTTAACTGATATGAAACACAATCAAAATTTTCTGTAAACACTGAACCTAACAAACCTCTAGAAGCTAATTATTGTAGCCGAGAGGAAGATGCGTGACCAAGTCAAGCATGCCAAAGTGCAAGGGAAGGAATTGAAGAAACTGTAGCAGCTACAGCAATAGACACAGGAGCAACAAGTGGAAGACGAAGGTTGTCCATGAGAAACATACGACCAACTCTGGGATCGGTCCTAAGCTCCTGTCCCGTCCTTAGATCCTGCACAATACACCTAGAATAATCAAAGATAATGCAATAACCCAACTCAACTAATTGTCCCACAAAAAATAAATTGTAAGAAAGGTTCGGAACATTAAATACCCTAGGAACCGAGAGGTTGGAGGTCAAAACAAAACCTATATTATGACCAGACAATGTGGAACCATTTGTTGTGCGAATATTAAGAGGGTGTGGTGCAGGTTTAAGTTCAGAAAATAAGGACGAGTGAGGTATCATGTGATTGCAACAAGCAGAATCCATAAGCCAAGAGGAAGGAGACATACCAAATAGAGTTGAAAGAGAAGAGTAATAAAATGCATTACCGACCATATGAATGACATTAGCGATGATTTTTTTAAGGTCATCTGTGGACATGGTGAAAGTGTGTCCTGAAGACTTATACTGTGCAGAGATGGGAGCCATTGGTTGGACACTCTCAGTGTTAGCAACAGTAGCAGTAAAAATTGAAACAGTTGATTTGTTACGATGATAGCAAGTCTCAATATTGTGGCCAAAACGTTTGCTGAATTGTCATCGACGATTATTGCAACAAGAAGAAGACTTGTCCTTATTCTTCATTTAGGGTCCTTTTGGATACAACTTATTTGCTGAAAACTGAAAACTGAAAATTGAAAACATTGTAGCAAAATAATTTTTAAATGTGTAAATAATGTTGTGGGACCCATTTTTAATGAAAAAATTGTTGAAAAAAGAGGTTTGTGGGTCCCATAAATAGTGCACGAGACCCACTAAACAGTGCCATTCCAATGCAAATTTTGGCTGTCAACGAGGTGGTGGGTCCCGTGCACAGTGCATGGGACCCACTGGCAGGTCTATGTTCACGTGCTTCTCAATTTAAAAAAAAAAAAAAAAAAGGCGTGAAACCATTGAAACGCCTGAAACGCAGACGCGGGTAGAAATAATTTCTACACAAACGCACACTTAGAAGCAAAATATGCAAAAATGGATTGCAAAAATGAAATCTACACATAAAACTAGGTAAAGAGCACCTAGACTGCAAAACATCAACTATGGCAAAAAGTCAACGATCAACGCAGGTTAAAGTCAACAAATAAAGTCAATGCTGGTCAAGGTCAATGGCAATAGGTCAAAGATGACGTAAGCAGCTTACTTGCGGATGACGTAAGCGACTGACTTCAAGATGACGTAAGCGATGACGTGTTAGTGACGTCAGCTGATGACGTGGCAATGATGACATCACCTAGGGCTGACATGGCATAAATGGCGTAATAGATGACGTCAGCAGGTCCAGATCAAGTGCGTGAAGAAGAGTGACGGCGCGTGGAGGTATGTGAGGCGCGTGGTTTGTCTCGCCGAAACTTTGAGCGGCACGTGAGAGCGCGTGGAGGCTCAAATATGAAAGTTTCTAGCGAAGTTGAGTAGATCGATTGACGGTCTACATCTTGTGTTGTTATTGGAGGTCAGAGGTGACAAATCCAACAATGGCAGTGGTCTTGGCGGCGAAGAAGGAGCTTCTGGTGGTGGAGATTCAATCTTGAGGACCTCTAACAGCAGCGGAGCAGTCGAGAGAGGGCACTGGAAGGGCTTACTGACTGCAGAAGTTGAGGCAGGGGAAAATACCAACAAAGACAAGACTACAAGACATAAGAAAATTAGAGCAGTGGCTCTAATATCACGTTAGAAATAATAAATAATTTGTATTGTATTTCTCCAAATAATAAAATATACACGAGTGCCTTTATATAGGAGGCATATGTGTACAGTACAAGTAAGAGTATAGTACAAGAATGTGTGCTATACAAGTAATCTAATTGGGCCTAAAGCCCACAACACTATATACGTTAACAATTGCAAAAAAAAGATCAGCACTTGAATTTAAACACCACACATTTGTTGAAATGGATTAAAGTTCCTGAACCAATTCTGTGACCATAAAAGGTAAAAATTAATGCAAATCAATCGACAAAGAAACAATGAGTGAAATTACCAAACATACAGAAAATCCATCATTTAACTTTGGAAAAATTGAATTAGAAAAGATTATCAGGATCCTAGATAAAATTTAATATATTTATAATTCAAACTTATTTTGGATAATCAAACTATATGATAAGCCAGCTTATTTGCTTAAATTCACTTTTTGTCTCATCGCAAATAAGCTGACCAAATGCATACTTACCTTAATGGGTATATTCTGTCTACTTTTGGGGTGAGAAATTAGCTCAAGTGACCTTGTTTTATACTCTGATGCATGTATATGTTACATATTACGTTTTAAGCAAAAGTTGATCAAATCTGATTAAATGGAAATGGGAATAGGACCCTCTATATCTCAAATGAATTGATTTCATGGTTCAGATTTTAAACATTACAAATCTAAAGATGTCTTCTAGTGTCATCATATATACCTTTAAGATATAAAAATATAAAATATGAACAGTGAAATGGGCTATCTTCATTCTACTTAAAATTGAGAGGAACCTTGTCATTTCAAATGAAAGTGTTCTTAGGGAAAATTCTTAGGCTGAGGAGTATAGCATGACCCCAATTCTATGTTTTTGATGTTCTAACCTTTTGATTAATTTAGAATCAGTGAAAAAACTAACAAAACAAAATTACACCTCCTACATACATAACATTGAATTTTGGTGCTGGCATCTGGAATCCATGGTAGGCATGAAAACCCATCCATCCTTGTTCTCATTAAAAAGTATGAATATAAAGAATTATATGTCAAAAAAAGAAAAAGAGAGAGAGAGTGAGAGAAAGTACATAAAAAGGAATTTACCAACTGATTCTTACTGATTTATGCATAAAAGTGGATTTTTTTCATACCTATTATAGTCACTAACGGCATAGCATCTATAGACAATGTCAAATTGCCAAACATGATTCACTTCAAACAGGATTGTCAATAACACATCAAAAGATTTAGAGTGAAAGGAGATGTGATTTGTTTGTTTATTTACACCCCTTCAAACAGATTGTTTAACCTAATATATTAGCCAAGTGATTACTTATGTTAATTATGAGATCTAGGTTAAATAGAGAAAGATTATATCATGTACAAAAGCGGAAAAGTAAAGAACACACCGATATGGTCACCCAAGAAAACTAATGAAACGAGTAGTTTCAAGGTAAAAACTTAGGGAGGATTTGACCTAACTATTCTCAAGGTAAAACAAATCCACTAAAAGAGAATTGAAGCTTTTACAAAAGATTTAATCCTAAATCTATTACTACCTCCAATAGTAACTTACTGACACGATCATGTGAAAGCTCCGAATCCACATACTTTTTCTCTCTTGGATTTGCAGAACACAAGCTTCCATGTTTGTGACTTTGAGATCCTATTCAAAGGTTTCAGATCACCGCTTATTGATCTTGCAGCAACTAGATTCCACCAGCACTTGATTGTAGATCTTGTTCCGATAGATACTTGTAGATTTAGAAGGTACAGAAACTCTTAGATCTCACATGAGTAACTCACAAGTATTCCAAAGCTCTTTAAAACATAGTTAGAGTTTTCCTTTTATACTTAGGAGTGTTGGATTGAAACCCTAAAAGTTTTCGCGGGCTTGGGCCTGATTTAAAATTCTGCAGAAATTATTTTTTTGCAATTTTTGATCAGTCAAGACTGATCTTCGTTCGATCGAACTTCATAGAAACTGACTTCTTTTTCCTACAGCTTGAATATTCTTGAGACTTGACTTGAAACACTTTGAGCAATGTCTAACACCTATTTTAAACATGTTTTTGTTCTCAGTTTGCTAACATATACAAATTGAGACTCTAAACATTTAATTCTAAATCTTTAGAGCCTAACATGATTCATGGTTTCTTTTTACTTTTTTATTGTTAAGATACACACGCATCTAATGGGCCTTGAACTCACAACCTCACCCTTCACCTTGCTCTTACAAAGGGGGGAGGTGCCTTTTGAGATAGAGCTCAATGGCAATGATGATTGATGAGATTCATAGTTATGACAAAGATTTAGTTAAATTCTCTAGTTATGACAAAGAAATCTAATCAAACAATAAAGAACTCAAACAATAAAGATGGAGATTCATAGCAGAAACACATTGATACCTTTTAGTTGTGAAAAGAAAGGCTCATCAACATGAAGTTCATAGACAACAGGCTTCAAAACCTGATGAGAGAAAACATTTGTTAGATTAATAATACATAAAGAAAATTTGGTATTGAATGACACATGATGAAGTGCAAATCGTTAGTCTTGTAGGTTCATCTAAATGGAGCAAGCTTTTGCTTGGACTGATGAATGTGAGTAGATTTTCAAGAACTCAAGCACTACCTAAGCAATCCACCCCTCCTAAGTCCGTCCAAGGAGGGGGAAAACTTGTATTTATATCTGGCAGTATCAGCCATAGCCGTGAGTACAGCCTTGGTTCGAGAAGAGGATAGGAAACAACTCCTAGTCTACTATGTTAGCCAAGCTTTCCAAAGGGCAGAAGCCAAGTACTTGAGGATTGAGAAGATTGCATTTGCATTAATAGTAGCTTCGAGTAAGCTACGACCTTATTTTCAGGCGAACCTTATCTTGGTAATAATGAACCAACCAATTAAAAGTCCATGAACAAGCTCGAGGCAGCAGGGAGAATGGTCCAATGGGTCATCGAGCTTAGCCAGTTCGACATTGAGTACCACCCCAGAACTACTATTAAACCGCAAGTATTGGCGGATTTCATCACCGAGTTCACCATCCCAAACGAGGACAACCTCCCGACAAAGCAGAACGATGGACGATACAAACTGATGGTTCGTCAGCCCAAAAGAAGGGAGGAGTAGGGGTCGTTATCATCACCCCTGACGGATAAACACTTAAATATGGAGTTCGGCTAAAATTCCTGGCCACCAATAATGAAGTCGAGTACGAAGGAATATTGACGGGGCTAGGGGTCGAAAAAGCACTAGGAGCTAAAAACTTGCTCCTCTAGAGTGATTCTAAGTTGGTAATAGGATATATAAAGGAGGAATATGAAGCAAAGGAAGAGAGAATGCAAAAATAACTCAGGCTGATGAAGCACTTAACACAGGAGTTTGATAGGGTGGAATTTCAGCAGATCTTCAGAAGCCAGAACATGATAGCAGATGAGATTGCAAAGCTAGCAACGCCAGAAGAAAGATCAACGAGCATGGGCTCAGAGATGGAAGTCCAGAAACACCCCAGCATTGAAGAAGTCTCTACATTTACAATCCAGAGCACAAGTAGCTGGATGACCTCGATCACATCCTTCCTCAAAGACGGACACCTTCCATAAGACGTCGAGGAGGCCAGGAAGGTCAGGAAGAGAGCAGCCAAATTCACGATTCTGAATGACACCCTGTACAAGAGAGGTTTTTCCATGCCCTACTTGAAGTGTGTCGACGAAGAGGAAGCCAAGTATATTCTAGAAGAGATCCATGAAGGCATTTACAGAGACCATGTAGGCCCCAAGTCCTTGGTAAGCAAAGTTATCATAATAGGCTACTTCTGGCCTACTATGCAGGCAAACACAAGGGAGCTCGTCAAGAAGTGTGACAAGTGCCAGAGGTTTAGGAATGTTCAACGCCTTCCAGCTGAGAGACTGGAGACGATAGCTTCCCCTTGGCCTTTTGCATAATGGGGAATTGACATCGTCGGCCCACTACCCTGAGGTAAAGGACAAGTAAAGTTTTTACTAGTCGCTATCGCTTACTATACAAAATGGGTTGAAACGGAGGCATTATCTACCATCACCGAAGCAAAAATCCAGAGCTTCATATGGAAGAACATAATTTGCGAGTTCGGGATTCCACGGACGATCATATCAGATAATGGGCAGCAGTTCAACAGTCAAGGTTTCAAGGATTTTTGTTCAAGTTTAGGGATCAAGAATCAGTTCTCATCCCCAGGACACCCACAAGCAAACAGACAGACGGAGGTGACTAATAGAACACTACTCAAAATCATCAAAGCCAGGTTGGATGACGCTAATGGAGACTAGCCCAAGGAATTGTCCAATGTCTTGTGGGCTTACAAGACTACAGCAAGAACCCTAATAGGAGAAACCTCCTTCAGACTAACCCAAAAATATTGGTAGATGCTTTGATATTCAGTACTCTCTTATTATTCTCTAAAAACTTCTATATACTGACTTTGGCAACAGAGGCATGGTGGCAAGCACCACACCATTGACCATCTTACGGGAGCCATTGTCCCACATTTGCAGAGATATTGACGAGGACCCAACTCCATCTGGACGAACCTACAAGACTGACGATTTGCACTTCATCAACACCCTCAGTTAAAAATTTAAAACTTACATTCACAATTTACGATCCCTTAACCAAAACCAGCTCCTGCCATTCATTTTCTTCCTACTTAGAGGAGCTTCCTTCAGGGATAAACTTTAAATTGCTATACGTCCTACAAAAGGCTTTAGAATTGATTGATTCTAATAAAGCTTACGCTAGACACTTGTATAAGGGATATGGAGGGACTCCTTCAAAATATTTTGCATAAGGAGTTTGAACCATAAAGAATTAACACTCCTTGAATGTAATAAAACAGACATCTAAAATTCCAATGCAAATTGCACTTTCCCCATTAATTATGGTGCAGTTTGCAATATCCTCTAAACTTTATAACTCAGCAATGACAAGGAACTATAGTTCAACTATTACTTCCTTCTTCCATAATAATAGGATAGGGTGGGGTTATTAAGGACCCACTAGGTGCCTCTATAACTTACAACAACAACAACAACAACAACCAATCCTTAATCACAAGAATTTGTGGTCAATTATTAATCCTCAACAAAGTAGCCAAGGTTGGCATGGCTTAAGGTGTATATGTAGAAATTGATTCATCTATGATAAATTGACTAAATTTTATGTTGTTTGTCAATTATAGCAACCCTCCTCCCTTTTCCAGGCTAAGTACAAATAAAAGTGAAGCCTAGGTGTGTGTATAACTTGCCAAAAAAAAAAAAAAATTTCAAAGCCGAGCAATACCAGTAATAAAAACTTTGCCTATATTGTTAAGATTCAAATTCAATTTTTTTTTTGGAAAAACGTGTCTAAAAATATTTTAAGTTTTATGTTAAATTGCCAAACCTAAAGAGGTATAATTATAATATAATGAACGCATTAGTTTCTAATGTAAGGTTGAAAATTATCAAACAACGTGTTGGCTTTATTCCGTGCCAATTTGCTTGTAAATTAAGCACTTAGTAACCCTGTATTTATGTGGGATTATTGTAAGGGTAGTGTGTGAGAAGTTATGAAGAAAAGCTCAAGTATGTGTAAAGAAGCAGAGCTTCGCGGCTAGGACTCGCAGGTGGCTCGCGGCTGCAAGTCTCCAACTTCAGGCACGTGAGATGCACGCAGGGAAGCTGAAGGGTCGCGCTAGCTGTCGCACTACAGGACAAAAGTCCCAAGCTGGCCAGGCCGTTACGTCGTGACTTGATTTTGCGACTTGGACAAGCCGCGAGACCAAGCTGCCAATTTACACTGTTTGGCAAAAATGTGTCTCTTCGTATTCTCATATCACCTCACTATATATAGACCCTTATACCCACTAAATGTAGAGAGCTTTCAGAGAGAATTTTGTGAGAGAAAATCCTAGAGAAAAACAAGATTGCCTCATCCCCAATCTTCATCTAAGAAACTCTACAAATTCCTTTACTCTCTTCCTCTCCATCGTCATACCCTTGAGAGGTCTTTTACCAAATCCTTATCTCACCACACCTACGTTTATGAGATGGTTTATTTGGTGCAGAGGGAAGCAGTTTGGAAGGAACCAATATACATTGGTTGATGCTATGGTCAAGTAGCGGAATCTGGGAAGCTAAAGAAGAAATAGGTTCGGCATAATCTCGTTGGAGCAAGAAGCTTGGAGGGCTTAGGTACCTGGGTAGATTAGGATTGGAAGGTCTTCTGCTGTTCATGTATCCCAACTACATTCTTTAGTGGATTTTATCACCACTTGGAGGGCGGCGGAGAGGTTTTACGCCGAGGACTTCGGTTTCCTCTTCGATAACACATCGTGTGTTGTCCGTGTGTTTGCATCGTTCTTCCCTTTATCTTTGCCTTATATTTACTGCTGTGGATGTGTTTATATTTGGCTTAGATTGTCTATCAATTCTGTTATTGGCTTATTATCATGTTCCGCACATTAATTGTTTGATATAAAACTTAAATTGGTATTTTTATATTTTGGGGTCTAAACGTTCAAGGGTGTTTCATACCCATATTGAACTTTCAATTGGTATCAGAGTGTACTGGTTTTAATACCTGAGTGTGATCCTTGACCCCTTGTTGAGATGGATAGGTCTTAATCTCTCACTGTTCCACCATTTTTTTATGGTAATAATTATGCATTTTGGAAAGTCCGAATGAGAACATTTTTATGCTCTATAGATGATACCGTTTGGGATGCGGTTGAGATTGGTTGGACCAAGCCGACGAATCCTAAGTCCACTTGGGATAAGGCAGCTCTCGCAGCAGCCAATGTTAATAGTAAAGCATTAAATGCTATTTTTTGTAGTGTATCTCCTGATGAATTCCACAGGATCTCTCATATGACAGTAGCCAAGGAAGTTTGGGAGATTTTGGAGACGACATATGAGGGTACAAAGAAAGTTAATTACACAAAACTTCAGATGCTTACCACCAAATTTGAAGAGCTCAAGATGGGGGATGATGAACCATTTGATTCATTCTACGGGAAGCTCAATGAAATTGTAATTGCGAAATTCAATCTTAGGGAGAAGATTGAAGATAATAAGGTGGTGAGAAAAATTTTGAGATCTTTACTGGAGAGCTTTCGGGCAAAAGTCACAGCCATAGAAGAAAGCAAGGATTTGGATGAAATTAATATCCAAGAGCTCATTGGATCACTTCAAACGTATGAGCTTGGACTACCTTCCCACAAGACGAGTAAATCGCTTGCTGTTAAAACCATCACCGAAAGAATAGATAATCCTTCCGAAGAAGATGGAGTGGATAAAGATGTAGCGTATCTTGTAAAAAACTTCCAAAAATTCTTGANAAAAAAAAAAAAAAGATCACTTTCAACTTCGGTGTGAAGTGGCCACGCTTTTGTAAACTTTATATACATGATTGAAATGGATTTCCAACCCTTCACTAAACAATGTCAAATGGTTTTTGAGGCCCTTTTTAATCTTTCTTAAAACATTTTATAAGCAGTTGCTATCATTGTTTGCTGGCAAGTACACAAGAAGGTCACATAAGATTTATTGTGTATGCAACTTTGATAGCAACCGCTGTTTTTCGGAGAGGAAAACACGCATGTCTCACGCAAGATAAATAAAATGAGTAATGCTACGTTCACAATATTTTTCACAATAAATCTTAAGTGTTAAATTATTATTAGTTATAATCTAAACTCACAGCTGACATCACTTTTTTATCCATTAGTAATTGTCTATTCACATAAGATTTATTGTGAAATTGTTGTGAAAATGCTATGACACTACATCAAAAAATGTCTATTACATCAAGTGTTAATACAAAAAAATATGTACATAGTAGTTTTAGATAAAATATCATATCTACAAATTAAAATGGTTGCAATAGTAAATTAAAGGTGTTAAACTATTGCATCAACAATAATAAGTTGCAATAACTTATAATTTTCAGTTGCAATAGAAGTTATAATATATTAGGAAAAATTGTTGCAATAACTTAAAATGAAAAAATCATTGCAATAAATTGATACAAATTGTTTTTACAATCTATTGCAACGAAAATTTTGAACTAATAGTTTATTGCAACGAAGTTACCATTACAATAATTTGATATTAATTCTTTTACAATTTATTGCAATGACAAACATGTAATTGCAACGAATATTTCGTTGCAATAATTTGATATCAATTATTTCATAGTCAACCGCAATGACAAAATGAATTAATTATCTTTTACAATAAAGATATCATTGCAGTAATTTAATCCGACGTATTTTATTCAATTATTTGCAATATATTACAATAAGTTTCATGAAATAATAGCCTATACTTACAAGATATTCAAAATAGTAAATTGTTTATTGTAACAGTATATATATCATTGCATCGAAGTTATTATTAAAATATTTGGAGTTTATTACAACAAAAATTTTTGTTGTATAAACCTATTGCCTCAAATTTTATTGCAACATCTTGTATCAATTATTGCAATGACTGTAATGCTATTGCAATGATTTTTTTCATTGCAACAAACTTTTTTTTGTTGTAGTGCCTCCACCTTCATTTCTGCCACTGGCTCCCCTATTGCCTCTAAAGTTAAGCATGGGCTCTTCTTGGCATCCAAAGGCAGATGTCTCCTGTGAGCACTGATATTCTAGTTGTAATGAAACATCCTCCTCACCTCCATCACTACCTTCCACATTCTCAAGTGCAAAAACTCTTGAGTGCTATTCAGCGCTAGCTTTGATGAGACGCTGAAATACTTCATAGTCTTTGAAGTGCGACCGATAGGAACTCTTCGTGGATACCCCTGAATTAACAGCATATGTGTCTTTTCTGTATGAGACAAAAGGGCGGGATTCGGAGATGACTAGCAAAAGAAACTGGGTTACTACGTAGCATAAAAACAGCACCAACGTGGCACGTCCCTGTTACAGAATATTACTCAAACTTGTCATATGCATCTCAGCTTTTTGTTTTTGTTTTTAAATAAAAAAATCACTTTTTAAGGTGCAAAACTTTTGCTCACAAATCAAAATAAACACAAATAAGTTGATGATTGAAAAAAATAATATATATAGCCGGGGAAAAAAAAAACAAAACAAAAGTTGTAGTTTATAATTTTGTTTTTGTTTTTGTTTTTATTCCTAAAAATACTTTATTATTTATATTATATATATATATATAAATGCTACAACCGTAAGTCAAGGCTAACTAATTGACTATATATATATATATATATATTTTAAGGCCCTTTACCAACGAATAATGTGAGATTATTTTTATATTTAAATAATTATTTGAATTTTTATTTTTTGTATCATAATATATATTTTTTAATTAGGATCTATTTTTTTT
>NW_027070267.1:232919-235012 GCF_002906115.3 Quercus suber
TAACAAACTAACCACCTGTGATTTGTTATAAAAATGTTGTAAAAATTGTTGTAGACGTAGCATTTCTCTAGTGAAAAAAGTTATATATATATATATATATATGAAAAAAGTTATACATTTTTTAAACCATTACATTGGATTTAAGTAGATCTAATGGTTAAAAAAAAACTATAATTATTACAAATATTTGATTTAAATCTAATTTAATTTCCCTCATTTATTACTTTCTAAATCTATTCTAAACCCAAAAAAGTTCGATTTCTGACTCTTTCTCTCTCGCTCTCTCTCTCTCTCCACCACCTCCACCGGCTGCCGGTAGGCAAAAAAAAATGGCATACAAAGATGCTATTGCTGGCATACAGCCATATCCTCAAGAATATAACTGATAGTGTTATCCAGATTCTTTCTAGCCATTTGTGATAACCATAGTGTAATTTCTTGATTATAATTATTTCAAGAATATAACTAATGGATTTTAATATGTCAATTTTGTGGCAAATCTTCACTTACAAGGGTGCTTCAAGGATAATTAGACCATATATTCTGGGTGCTATCCAACATATCACATCTGTGTTTTGAAACCTTCTTTGGGAACATCTCAGTGTATTTATGGAGTGGTTCTACAAAGGTGGCTTTTAGAACTTTGTTTAGAGTGTGGATGTTGATATGTGTTGGTTAAGAGCTAAAATTAACTCCCTAGTAGCTGTTCTTTTCTTTAACAGTGT
The DNA here is from genome assembly GCF_002906115.3 of Quercus suber. NCBI lineage: Eukaryota > Viridiplantae > Streptophyta > Magnoliopsida > Fagales > Fagaceae > Quercus > Quercus suber. Next base: position 233,645 of record NW_027070267.1, read on the forward strand.
TTGGACTACTGGCCTGTGTCAAGATCTTAAAATGATTCTCTAAGATCAGCTGCACCTTCTTCCCCTCTTTCTCTGATGACCTATGAAAATATAAATTTGGTTTCCATTCTTTATGGTATTGGACAATGCAGCATGCTCTTTTTAACAAAGATTGAATTTTTGAAGATATTAATCATTTGAAAGTCATTTTTATAGATTCCATAAAATATAGTACCCTTAAGTCATGGTATTGTGCATTACGTGCCCTCAAATGTTGCAGAGTTTACTATATAGGACAAAGAATTCAGTGAAGAACACAGGAGCCCCAATGCTAAACTCTTTCTAGTAACTTTACTTGCATGTATTTCATCTCATCTATTGATGCCATGCTTTTTGTTAAACTCTTTTTTATAACTAAAATCATTGTGTCTTGTTTGTCTTGTTAAATTCTAATAATCTTTGTGGCATTTTTATGCAGACCTCTGATTTATTACATCACTAGTGGCAATGGATGGCTCATCTCAGGTTACCGAACCTATTACTTCTGGGGGATTAGAATCTAACAATGTACAAAGTCATATACTAGATGATAATCGGCTTTTCCTCTTGTACTTCATCATGGGTACTTACTTTGGCCCGGATCTCAAGGGGGAGAGGCCGCAAAAGTCAGTTTTGCTATTGAAACTGCCAATCTAGTATGGAAAGTAGTAAATGAGAATAGAAAAAATATGTTATTAATTAGGTAAATAAGGTGAAAATTCTTAATTATTTAATGCCATTTTTTCAACCGTTGGATTTATTAGAAATCTTCGGCACAAAAAAGGTGTAAATGATCTAACGGCTAAAAAAATATCATTAAATATTATTACTTTCCATCTCATTCATAATTAATAGTAGTATTTTCTCTCTCTCCTTATTTATTGTTTTTTGCTTGATTAAAGGGCACACTGCCATTTTTAACAACTTTAATTTCTATACTTGAAAAAAAAAAATACAAAAAAAATATCTGAGATAGATAATCAGTGAGAAATAGAACGGTCAAGTAAATTCAGCTAAGTGCTTAATTGGAAATAGTAGTTCATTCTTTATTTGATCGATTGAGAAGAACAAGTTCATTTGTCTTTGCGTGTACATATTTTATGAACTCTTGACACGTGTTGTATTTAAATATTTATTACAAGGCAACAATGTTTTTCGACATTCATTATTGGATTTTTCCGAAAATATAACAAATCCATAATCTAAAGAAGTATCAAGAATTAAGTTAAAGATGTTTATATAGGTTTTCAGTTAGCTGTTAGCTCAACATATTCCAATGAAGAATTTGACTTTAAATTGCGTTTACATTATAAAAAAAAAAAAAAAAAAAAAAAAAAAAAGAAATAATTT
>NW_027070267.1:243235-245481 GCF_002906115.3 Quercus suber
TTTGGTAATTTATTACCTCTAATCTACTTTTTCTTTGTTAATATTTGCAAGTTGATTGTGGATGATGATATAGATCTAAAGTGGTGGTGTGTATATTGATTTGGGTCAATTGAAAATGATTCAAAGTTGGATATTATTAGTGTTTTATGAGCAAATAAATCTGGAGTGTTGGATATTAAAGTTCTGATAAGTATATTTTACAATTTTTGTTTGCAAGCACAAATGTGTTTAAATTTGTGCTTCAATCTTTAACCTGTGAAAGTTGTGAATCTTGTGATGGGTCTGTTGTAAAAAAATGGTGAATTTCACTATTTCAAAAATTGTATGAAGTTGTGAATTTGTGATTCTGACTCTATGACTCTATATATTAGTTTGTTAATTTGTAAACATTATAATGATTTTTCTTTTTATTTTGTTCAAACTTGTTTGTAGAATCTGTATATGATAGCAGTGAGATTGAAGGAATTGATTTGGAACCATTTGGACAACCTGTTGGCCCTCCTCCTAGATTTCCAGGGAATGATGATGAGCATAATAACTATCATGATATTGATGATTTATGATCATAATAACTCTGTTTGAACTTTAAAGTTTTATTTTGTATTTTAGAAATATTTTCTATGTCTTTTTGTAAGACACTGTGTGTAACTTGGAGTTTGAAGTTTTATTATTGTTTTCTAGAAATAAGTTTTTATGTATTTTTGTTAGAAACAATGTGTAGTTGTGTTTGTGTACTGTAACTTGGAAAACATTATTATGAGAAACAAGGTTGTACACGCAGTTGTATTATGAGAAACAATGTGTAGTTGTATTTTGGATTAACAAACACGGTTAATGCACATAGTTTATGCATAGTGTTTGTACAGGTTATGTTTGGATTAACAATGTTTTATGCACACAGTTTATGTTAATCCAAACACAAACATAGTTTATGCACAGTTTTTGTTTGAATTAACATTGTTTTATGCATGCAATTTATGCACAGAGTGTGTAGTTATGAGAAACAATATATAGTTTATGCACAGTGTGTAACAATGTGTAGTTGTGTACTATATTTTTGTAAGTTTTATGTATTTTTTAGAAATAAGCTTCTCTAAATGAATTAGACTATTTTAGTTAATTTTTCTTTTTCTTTTTTCAATTTAATGTTTTTATATATATTTAAAATAATTATTAAATTAATTATGACGTCATCATGGTTTGACTCCAGTTCGACCTCGGTTCGACCTTAAAACTCTTGAACCTCTCCCTTTTACGGTTTAATGAACGGTCCAGGTCTGAAAACCTTAAATCTAACCACCGCTTTTTAATTCAAAAAGCTAATACGATTTTATTTTATTTTTTTAGCAAAAAGAAATCACGATTTAGTTGCACTATACTATATACTATCACATGTAAAACTGTATTTCTTAAACATCATTTCAAAAGTATCATATGTAAGGACTCAATTTGGATTTGACCCTGAATATGAATGGGTTTTCAGCCCAACAAGCCCAAACAATAAATTTGTAGAGAGTGGGTTAAAGGTTTAGACGCTGACAGTCATTCACCAAGCATGAACCCTCTTTTATTAAAAAACACTTAGAATTAATTTACAACGGGGAGAATGCTCCTCGGCCACGGGCCGAGGAGCCCCTTTTATTCTCTTTTCTTTTTTTTTCCCCCCCTCTCTTTACTTTACTTGCTTTTCTTATATAGTCTTCATCTTCCTATCCCCTTCTTCCATCTGTTGATCATCCATTCGCCTCCCTTCTGACCATCCGTCCCATCAGAGGCCTTATCAGTACTCAAGTGGTTCACTCTGATCAACGTTGCCCTGCTAAGGGGTTATATCCCCATTAATGCGACCAGAGGTGTTAGGTGAATGCATTAAGTGCGAATGTGACAGTTTGCTCTGGGCTTGTCCCCTCCCAAAAATTATCCCTAGTACGCCGAGGACGGAGAGGTCCTCGGCGTGGGTTAAAAAGGGGCTTTGTCTGACTTAGCCTTGGCTGGTCAGTCCTCTTCGGCGCTGGCCTTGGGCCTACTACGCGATGGGCTGTGGCTGTCAGGCCCACGGGCCCCACAATAGCCCCTCAAAACCCTGCTGCACGTTCCCTCGGACGGGGAGGAGGGTTTTGATACCTACGGGCCCTCTTAGGCGAATCGCCTCACTTTGGCTTGTGCTAATGCTGGCGACTTTTCGACTGCTCGATGTGCGTTTTTTACGTTTCAAGACTTAATGCGTGCCCACATTAAATTTTGGC
>NW_027070267.1:252350-265662 GCF_002906115.3 Quercus suber
CATGCGTGCACACACACAAAGAGATGAAGCCAATTAAACAAGATATTGCTAGTTTTATTTTGAGAGAGAGAGAAGGAATTTTCCCAAGTTTATTATTCATTATTAAGAATCTGCCAATGACCCAATTGGTCTGACGGCACCTCCCTAGGTAGGAGCTGAGGGTAAGGGGAGGAGTTCAAGTAGTAGAGTAGAGATTTCTAATTATTTCAAATATATATATATATATATATTAATTATTAAAAAACCTAGTTTAAGATAATTTCCCTGAAATATTAAAAAGGGCATTACTTATAGCACTTTCATCCAAAAGGTGCACCTCAAGCCCAGCAGTAAACATTGACCGCATAAGCATCCTTTCTTATTAGAAAACCATAAATCACACGCTCTAAAAAAATAATAGTAATAAAAATAAAAACCCAGGCTATGGACTATTGTAAAGAGTCAGGGTCATCAATTGCCCAATTAGCTACCAAATACACTATACAGTCTTCTTTTTGTTAAAATTCTCTTTCTATAATAAAAAGACACAAACTAAATAACTGATATAAAAAATTTTAAAAAAAAAATCATTAATATCATAAATTTGACTAAATTTTCTATTTAATTACTGGGCAGGAAAAGTTAAACTTCCCCAATGTTCAAAAATTCACTTCAAGATGCCATGCTTACAAAGCAGACACTAAATTCAATATTGGCTTTAACAATTTGCTCTTTTCACCAATAGCTCTCCTAACTCTTGGATTAGAAAATTAGCAAAACACACACACATACACACACAAGACTAATTTCAATCTAAAAAAAAAAAAAAAAATCCTTTTTTTTTCTGGTATGAATAATCTAATAAAAGTAATCCATGCCCAGAAAGATAATAACCCAAAATATTCACTATTCAGAATCAAAATTCCCAACTTTTCCCTCTGTTTCCTCAGCAACCAAAATCATCCATATTATTATTATCAAAAAAGAAAAAACCCAAAAGCACAATAATATTCGCAAATTAAAAATTAAAAAAAAAAAAAAAAAAAAAAAAACCTAGCTTGAAGCTATAAGCAAGACAATCACACAAAAGAACCACAGGTAAATAATCAAATCAAGAACCAGAAACCCTTAAAAAAAAAATCCAATTTTAGAATCGCAAACCCTAAAGCGAATTTGAATAAAGATATTTAAGAAAAAAAAAAAAAAAAGACCTGGATCTTGGCTTTGACATTGTCGATGGTGTCACTGCTCTCGACCTCGAGAGTGATGGTTTTCCCAGTGAGAGTCTTCACAAAGATCTGCATGTTCTTCTTCTTTCTTCTTCTTAGTGTCTCTCTCTCTTTCTTTGAATCTCAAACAGAGCGAGAGAGAGCGAACCGGGTTTGGGTTTTTGCTTTGAGAAGCGTGGGTTTGTTTGTTTATATATATATAGAGAGAGAGAGAGTATATAATAATAAATTAATAATATCTACAGACTGTGTGCGTGTGTGAGAGCTGCTATGAATGAATGATGGGCGGCGTAGTGGCTCTCTTTTTTTCTTTTTCTTTTTCTTTTTCTTTTTTATGAACAAATAATAATAATAATAACATGAGAAAGAATACGTTTTAATTTTAATAGATTTCTTTGAACTTTTTCTAGTTATTATAGGCAAATATATATTAATTTTATTAATTAATACATTCTAATTTTTAATTACTTTTTTTACCCTAATATGTATTTTATTAAAATAAGGAATAATACAAGATCGCGATAACAACTCAGAAGGTGGCTTAATGATAGAAAAGTTATTATGACTTGTTATATGTGTTAGTCTAGGAGTCGTGAATTCGAAAAGTGGCAAGACTCATTAATGCTTGGAATGTTCCGTGTTATAATGCAATTTGATGACACGTGCAATCCCTTTATAATTATTATAAAAAAAATTAAAAATTAAAAAGCCCAATCATCAATTCAGGCTTATCAATGCAACTTCTATTACAAGGTGATTTCAAGAATTCTAGTTGTAAGAATTAGACATATCTTGTCCATCCTAACTTGCATTCATTCCAAATAGAAAACATCACTAAAAATGTTCTTTTGGCTAAAAAGGTGGTGGGGCACACATTTGAAAACTCTAAGATAAAAAGAGGCTATGTAGGCTTAAAATTGGATTCTAGCCAAAGTATTGAGACAGAAAAATCCTCTATCTCCCTACCCTATCTATTGATTTTGCAAAGTAAATTCTGGGCAAGGCTAATCAATAGAAAAAGCCACATAGGCAACATCACAGGACTTTTGTTGCCTAACAAAACCACAGGGTTTCAGCTGCCTAACAATCCTCTGAATCTGCAATTCACATTTTTTTTGTATTGGTAGGTAACTAAAGCCCTGTGGTATAGCAGTGATTGGGGATTCAGACCACATGAACTGAATCTCACTTCCACCAAACATCTTATTGAACTACTATTATCCCTCAATCCTATTGGCCGAACCTCCCTCTCAAAGAAACAATTGTTTGTTACCAACTTATGATTTGGGTCTTTAGTCCTAAAGTGCTTATGGAGATCTAGAAATGCTACTATCTTTGAAAAAGTAGAGATGAACATTCCAAAAGGCCTTTGGCAGATTAGAAAACGAATGCAGGAACAATCAATGGCTATCCCAGAAACTTCTTGGGCACAACCTCGGCTAATTGAGAAATGGTCTAGCTCAAGAAGGTACCATCAAGATTAACTGCGATGTAGCAATTGGCCAAGATAGATCCTATGTTGTGATAGTTGCAAAAGATTGGAAAGGGACATTGGCTTTTGCTTTGTCGAAAAGAGTGGAAACCACTATGTCCAAGTCTTTTTTTTTTTTCTTTTTTTTCTTTTTTTTTGAGAACCAAGCAGTTCCTATTTTGGTCCATAATTTTATTTTTTACAGCTTTTAGTCTTTATCCTGAAAAACACTTTCCTTTTGGTTCCTGCCATTACATCAGAGACGAAAAATGCATAATGGCAAACGACAGAATTAAAAAAATATTAAAAATATTTTTTTTTAAAATAAAATAAAAATTAGTTATAATTTAATTATTTAAATTATAATTGTTCTTCATGTTCTTCCCCAAGAACATGGTTGCCCAAAAAATAAGAAATTCAAGATTTTCTTCTCTTTATTTCATTTTCTTAGCATCCAAACAAGCAAAAACATATACAAAACCATGATCAAAGGAAAATGTAGTCCGTTTTCCACATTTTACAAATTCTCGATATATAATAATAAAAAAAAAAACCACAAATCTCAATCTCTCTCCATTGCTCTGTGCTTCTTTTCTTTTCAATTTGAGGATTGAAATTTTGGAATCTCTCTTCAAATTCACAAAAAGGGGTTTGGTCTCAGCAAGTCTTCTTCACAAATCATCACCAGGCTACTACAACACACTTCCCTCCACATCCACAACCACCACCAACACCGTTGCCATGCGCTCCATCTTCGCCACGTGCCGTCCATGGTGCAAGCTCGTCCAACCTTTCTCCTCCTCACATGCCCTTACACACTCGGCGAAGCCACCGCTTGCATCAAGCGCAACCTTGATCTCAGCCTCCTTTGGCACTTGATCTCCATGATCGTCTTTCTCGCCATCTTCATTGCTGGTCTTTCCTCTACTTCCTCCGCGACCGTCCACTCCTCCTCTTCCACATCATGTCGATGACTGCATCGTCTTGGCCTTGCTCTCCGTCATCACCATTGTCGCTCTAGTCCTCATCAATGTCTAGCTTAGTGTTCTCATTTTGCTAACTCTGGGTCGATAATAATACGTGGGACTATTTAACTTTGAATTTGTATTTAAATCTGGGTTGGTATTTTGTTGTTCTTGTTCAAGATATACTTTTTTTTTTTTTTTTTTGATGTTCAAGATATACTTAGATCTTGATTCATATGGTTTTTGGTTTTTAATTATGTTTAGTTTTTTTTTTTAATTTAGTTAAAATTGATAAATTAGTTTTTTTAAATATTTTTTAATTCTGCCGTTTGCCACGTGTGTATTTTCCATCTCTGATGTAATGGCAGAGACCAAAACGAGAAGGGTTTTTTAGGATAGGGACTAAAAGTAGTAAAAATAAAATCTAGGGACTAAAGTGGGAATCGCTTGAAAATGTAGGGACGAAAATGTGATTTCCGCCAAAAATATTTCAATTTACCATTTCAAAAGTTACTTTATCAATTATATCATACTATTTTACAATACAATTAACATCTATATATTTATTTTTACATACAACACATTAAAATAATATAAATTACACAATAAATAATATAAAAAAGATCTCTCTTCTCTTTTCATCTCTGTTCTTCATCTCTCCATTTCTCTCTCTTTCTCATCCACCCACCACCAACCCAAACCCAGAACAACCACCCATCATTATATGCCTTGCTGCAACTTGAAAAAAGCCTTGATTTTTTTTTCTCTCTCCAATGCCAATTCAGCCATACTCACAAAGAAAGAAACAGCAGAGATAAAATTCAGCCACCATCCATGTCAAACTCATACCCAATTCAGCCATACCCACCTCTTCCTTTAGGCATCGGTCACAACAGGGAAAAAAAAAAAAAAAAAAAACCACAGAACCAGAAGAACCCAGAACTCCAAACCCACCATCAAATAATCAAGAGAAACCCACCAATCTCCACGCTACAACCCACTACTCCAAACCCACCACCTGACCACAACCTACATAATTGATCCACCGATCCAAACCGACCCACCAGATTCAACTCATAGCCCAGGCTGTAATCGCCACTAGATTCAACTCATGGCCCGAATTGCAACCTCTTATTGGCATAGAGGCCCAACCACTAACACAAAGAGAGAGAGAGAGAGAGAGAGCGAGAGACGAGAGTAAGTCACAGAGAGAGAGGGAGACAAAATACCGAGATGAAGAAAGAGAGAGTTGCGAAAGAAAATGAGTTTGACATAGAGGAGAGAGAAAGAATAAAAGGGATTAAAAAACAAATACAATAGTCTACAGTAACTTCTAAATGTAAGAGAGCACTGTAGCGAACTTGTAAAAATTTTTAGGTTTACAAGTCCGAGTAATGCATCATTTTAATGGTTAGATAATAAATATTAGCAACATATGGCATTTACAAGACCCAATGTGAATGCCCTAAAAGGCTAGGTTTGATAAGAATTTTTTTCTTAAAATTTTTTTAATTTAATTCTTTTACCATCGCCAATCTCTACTCTCCATTACCAAACAACCACGATACTACGATCGTAAGCTTCACCCATTTTAATATATTTTTAGTATAATTATATAACACAGTAAGATATAATACACAAGCACTCTTTCCCTTGAAAAATCCTAATCTACATACACAAAATTATAGTTTTCTTTACCACTTATTGAAATGGATGTTTATTAACACAATCTTCTTGCCAATAGCATTGTAATTCAACTGGTACCTTTTAGTGTTTCTAGTTGAGAAGTCCAGGGTTAAAAATATAATATCGTCTTCTTATCTCTTGATCACTAAGAAATTTTTTTAAAATAGTCACTAAGAAACTTAAATTATACAAAATCTGATAATGAGATAATTTAAATATATCAATGTTACCAAAAAAAAAAAAAAAACAGACACACACACACACACACAAAAACACAAAGTATTACAATTTTTTTACTAATAAAGAGAAAAAGAAAGAAAGAAAAAATACTGATAGGAGATAAAATGAGAATTGAAAATGCTAAGATGTGAGTAATAAAGTGAGAGAGAGTGTTGAAATGCTGATGAGAGAGAGAGAGAGAGAGAGAGAGAGAGAGAGAGAGAGAGAGAGAGAGAGAGAGAGAGAGAGTATTGTGACTGCAAAGCCAATGGGAGCATAATTAGTGATATTGCTAAGTAGAACTCATGACCACAATATTTCTCTCAATACATTTTTTAAAGAAAAATGAAATTACAAATTATTTTTATGTAATGGGTTAAATGAGTTACAAATTTGAATTATTAGAGATTTTTATTTTTATTTTTGTTTTTGAATAGGCTTTTTGTTGAATAACTTGTTCACTTGTTGTTTCGTCTAATCTTGTTTTTGTTTTTGTTATTTTTGTTGTTATTTGGGCTAATTTTTATTATTGTTATTTATGGTCTTCTAAAATTATATTTATTTATTTATGTTTAGGGATTTAAGGATTATGTTTGACGGTTTTTGGAGTAATGTTATATCTATAACATTTTTACAACAAATTTTATGTGACAATCTATTATTGATGGGTTAAAATGTGATGTCAATATTGAGCCCAAATTAAAATTAGTAACAGCTTATCACAAAGTATTTGTTGTGCAATTATTGTGAAAAAGTTATGAATGTAGTATTTCTCTTATTTTTGTTGAACCTAAATTCTTGTGAATCTCGAGTCAAGGTATTCAACATTTTTATTAGGGTAGTCAAAATAGGTATATATACACAATTTTCATATGAACTTGAGACCTCCCTAAATTGTGAAAAATGTTATGAATTTGTATGTATTTACAAATTTATTGTAAAAATATATTTTATATTAAATGATATTTATTTACCTCTATAATTAATATTTATTAAAAGATTTAATTTTTTTAATAATCTGCAAAAAATAAAAACATTTATTGAGAGGAAACACATGATTACAAAGGACGGCTCAGGACATGAGCTTGCTCCTGGTTAATTACATTTGAAAATAGTTTTGGGGAAGAGCCCAACACAAAACAATTAACTATAGAGCGACCAAGATGCTAAAACATGGCCTGCTCTGTTAGCTTCTCTTGGAACCTATTTTAAATTGGATTGATTGCACTTTGGAAGACTGGAGAGAAGCTTGGCATCGCTTTCAACTATAGCCTATTGAACAGGGCATAGCCAGAAATTTTTGTTTGGAGGCCAACTTATGATACTAATTTATTAGCTTATACAAACTTTTATAAACATGCACAAACACATACATCTATACACATATAACTTAGTATAATTCATAGTGAATCTTTTGAAGTTTTTATTTTAATATAAGTTACCAAATTGTCTATCAAAGTGAGTAAAAAATTTCAATTGAACTAATGAAGTATTCAAAGATATGAATGATCCAAAACTTTAACAGACACAAGAACACATTTTACAATAAAAAATAAATGTGAGAGAAAAAAAAATTCTCTATAACGACTAGATCAATTGGACAAATTTTTAAGAGCATCATTGAACTAGCTCAAATATTTGGGGGGCGAATTCCATTTTTGTAGGCTAATAATTAAAATGTTAAATATTTATATATGACATTAAAATATTTTTAAAATTTACCTCCCCCCTCTCCCCCCACCCGGCACCAACTCGTACATGTAGCTCCACCCCGCTAGTAAATGTTGTGACTCAAAAAAAAAATCAAGGCTTTTTTCAAGTTGCAGCAAGGCATATAATGATGGGTGGTTGTTCTGGGTTTGGGTTGGTGGTGGGTGGATGAGAAAGAGAGAGAAATGGAGAGATGAAGAACAGAGATGAAAAGAGAAGAGAGATCTTTTTTATATTATTTTGTTGTGTAATTTATATTATTTTAATGTGTTGTATGTAAAAATAAAATATAGGATGTTAATTGTATTGTAAAATAGTATGGTATAATTGATAAAGTAACTTTTGAAATGGTAAATTGAAATATTTTTGGCGGAAATCACATTTTCGTCCCTACATTTTCAGGCGATTCCCACTTTAGTCCCTAGATTTTATTTTTACTACTTTTAGTCCCTATCCTAAAAAACCCTTCTCGTTTTGGTCTTTGCCATTACATTAGAGATGGAAAATACACACGTGGCAAACGGAAGAATTAAAAAATATTTAAAAAAACTAATTTATCAATTTTAACTAAATAAAAAAAAAAACTAAAAACATAATTAAAAACCAAAAACCACATGAATCAAGATCTAAGTGTATCTTGAACAAGAACAACAAAAATACCAACCCAGATGTTTCTCAAAAAAAAAAACCAACCCAGATTTAAATACAAATTCAGAGTTAAGTAGTCCCACGTATTATTATCAACCCGGAGTTAGCAAAATGAGAACACTAAGCTAGACATTGATGAGGACTAGAGCGACAATGGTGATGATGGAGAGCAAGGCCAAGACGATGCGGTCATCGACAATGATGTGGAAGAGGAGGAGTGGACGGTCGCGGAGGAAGTAGAGGAAAGACCAAGCAACGAAGATGGCGAGAAAGACAATCATGGAGATCAAGTGCCAAAGGAGGCTGAGATCAAGGTTGCGCTTGATGCAAGCGGTGGCTTTGCCGAGTGTGTAAGGGCATGTGAAGGAGGAGAAAGGTTGGACGAGCTTGCACCATGGATGGCACGTGGCGAAGATGGAGCGCATGGCAACAGTGTTGGTGGTGGTTGTGGATGTGGAGGGAAGTCTGTTGTAGTAGCCTGGTGATGATTGTGAAGAAGACATTGCTGAGACCAAACCCTTTTTGTGAATTTGAAGAGAGATTCCAAAATTTCAATCCTCAAATTGAAAAGAAAAGAAGCACAGAGCAATGGAGAGAGATTGAGATTTGTGGTTTTTTTTTATTATTATTATATTTGAGAATTTGTAAAATGTGTAAAACGGACTACATTTTCCTTTTGATCATGGTTTTGTATATGTTTTTGCTTGTTTGGATGCTAAGAAAATGAAATAAAAGAGAAGAAAATCTTGAATTTCTTATTTTTTGGGCAACCATGTTCTTGGGGGAAGAACATGAAGAACAATTATAATTTAAATAATTAAATTATAACTAAAATTTTATTTTATTTTAAAATAAAATAATATTTTTTAATTCTGTCGTTTGCCATGTATGCATTTTTCGTCTCTGATGTAATGGCAGGGACCAAAATGGAAAGTGTTTTTCAGGATAAAGACTAAAAGCTGTAAAAATAAAATTTATGGACCAAAATAGAAATTGCCTAAAAATGTAAAGACGAAAATGTGATTTCTGCCAATATTTTTCACATACGAAATGCGAATGCTCTTATGCATTTTGGGTGAAATATTTTAAATCTTTCCTAGATTTTGGCAGAATATCTACAAACTACTCAAATGGTTCCTGTATTTTTTTTAATTGGCTATTATTGGAACAAACAAAAATTATAAAAATAATTGGGACCCATTATTGTTGTTATTCCCAAACAGTGTTGGTGATGGATTGGCACATATTTTAATTCAATCAGTTGTTGAAACAGGCAAAATATTAAAAAAGTGGAAACCACTATTTTTGTTATTCCCGAATTGTGTTGGGCCCGTTGGCAGTAGAGAATGAAGATTTGTTGGAGTTCATCCTTTGATCCGAAAAATGTCTAATCAATCAATTTCATCACCGACCTCTCTTGCGTGTTGTGTGACTGTGAAATACTGCGATATAATTCGGATTCAGATACGGTGCAATACCCTCTTGCCTCTTGCATGTTGTGTGACTGTGAAACAGTGTGATATAATTCGGTAGGTATTGCACTTGATACAATTGTAATCAATAGTTGAAATTGAAAGTTGAAAAAATAACTTTTAATCTCAACTATTAAATAAAATATATTAAAAGAGAGTTAAAAAGTAAAAAATGTTAAAAAATTTGTGAGAAAAAATAGATGGATTGCACCTGATTTTAATCCATATAATTTTATTTTTTCTAAATTTTATGGATAAAATAAGGCTCTACTTATGCATAATACAAAGTTTCTGAGCTAACTCTAGTGGCAATTTTGTTTTGTCCCGCTTGACCATTTTTGTACCGTTTCATCTTATGTGGATTCTTTCAGCCTTGCAAAAGTGGTGGGTGATGGGAATGAGGCGAGATTTTAGCCTCGCACTATAAGATGGGAGAGGATGGCTTAGACTTTTTAGACCCACCCCATCTCGCCCTGCATTAATAAAGGTTATAATTGTAAATTTTTCATGCCCTAAAACCCTACTATTTAAACAAACATATCAATATTAGCTTATTTTATTCTACTTAACATGACTCTCTGTCTTTAATTTGTTACATGTTATACTATGAGATTTTTTTTTTTTTTTTTTTTTGATATTATCTTGTTAAACACTTGGATAATACTATTCAATTTTTGCTAAAAATTAGTTTGATTTTATGGGATAAATTTAGTTTTAATTTCAAGTATATTTTTATTAATAAAACATGTTTTATATTTTAAAAAATTATAATAGTTGTGGGGCAAATAGAGAAGGAGTAGAATTTTATAGAATGGGGCGAGGATATGACAAGAAAATATTTCTCATCATGCGGGACAAAGGCGGGAATGAGGCAAGGCAAAACCGTGTAGGATGGGAATGAATACCCCATCCTTTGGCCCCACCCTACCCCATTGCCATCCCTACCTATCATCTCTCATTTTTAAATTTTTAAGTTGATGAGTGACATGTGGAAAAAAAATTGATTTGATCTAACAGTTAGGAAAAAAAAAACCAACATTTTTTCTAATTTTCTCATCTCTCTGCCTCTCTTTTCACTTTGCAACATCACCACCATCTCTTGAACCAATCTAGAAATATTTCACAGCATAAACTAAAACCCCAAACCACTTGTCACCACCACTAGATAGCATAGATTATGATCACCAATGCCCTAAATCGTAAACCTCGAGCTTTCCTCACACCAATGATTTACCACTTGTACTACAATGAATTATCAACCCAACATCAACCTAAATCTCCAGCACTTTAACTCACATTGCAGTCGAGTCTACACTCTATGACCCAAACCCGAATCAACCCAAGACCGATGCTTTTAAGCTAAGGAGGCAAACAGTGTTGCAAATTATGGAGATTTCGAATCAGCGAAGGCGGAGGAGAAGGAGAGGATTGAAGAGGCAATATAGCACATGTATTCACCGAATTTGAAAAAGGGTGGGGATCTATTTGTTTTCTGGCTCAAGAGGTGAAGTTGTTGGCCAATAAAGAAGTCTTAAATCTATTTGTTTTGAAGTCTTAAATTTACGTGTCTATACTACTATTTAAAAGGCTTCTCCTATTTAGGATCTTCATTTTTGTGGTTCAAAAATATCTCTACGCCTTCTACTTAGATAAAGACAAAACTTGAGAACGAGTAAAAATATATTGTTAACTCCCACCTAAAACTACTTGTTTTTTTAATCTTAAAGTTTAGCCATTTATCTCTCCTCTTTTCAAAGCTTCCCGTTTCTTTTTTCTTTTTTTTCTTTTTAATTGCGGTTTCCTTAGTCCCTATTCAACTAATCTCAAAACCATGGAAAGAATACAATTAGTTTTTTTTTTCTTTGAAAATGAAAAGCCTTACCAATCTAGATTTATGAAATCAAGAAATATGAAATAAACATAAGTTACGCAACAAGGGGGAGGGGGGGNTTTTTTTTTTTTTTTTTTCTCGAAAAGTTCTTTATGTATAAAATTTTAATTGGCAAATATCACTTTCTCAAAAATGGGGAACAAGCAGACCCTTAAAAGACTCCACTCTCCAGCAAGTAATTTACATGTGTTACAAGCTGATAGTAGGATTAGCATATTAACATATAGTAGTATTAATTCTGACTTGCGTCATTTTTTTTTGTACATAGGAAGTAAGTTGAAAATAAAACTTACTGTGAGTGCCACCATCTTACGTCCTTATTGCACATAAACAAAAATGCCAACTATGCTTACAAATGTCACCAAAAAAATAACTTTGCTTATAAATTAAGTATACAAAAATAATGGAGTTAGAATAAAGTCATAACTTTCACCAAAAAAAAAAAGAATAAAGTCATAAATGCCAAGAGGCAAGAGTTTTATAGCTTAATTGGTTAGCACTTGACACTTCTTAATGTTTCTAACGGAAACATCTAAAACTTAAATCTACTCTCTTTCAATTGAGTAAGTATTGTATGAGATCATCTCATACAAGAATTTTCCCTTCCAATTATAGGTTTTTTTTTTAAATTAATAATAATAAAGTCAAAATCTGCATAAGGTTTATTTCACCTATTTTGATTAATGAAATCTTAATGAAAATAAACCATTCATATATAAAACATATATATGGACTTTACGTCCGACTGTTCCACTTTGTTCATATTTTAGGCTTTCATGAAAATTTAGAGGGTAAAGCAGGAATGTGACATAAAACAAGCCTTTTATTCTTCATTATGTTTGAAGAAATATAATTTTGAACCCAAACAGAAAACAACAAAAAAGAAAATGGAACACAGTTACTATATAGTTATATGGTTCGACTTCGCATAAAGTCCAATTCAAAATGATATATGCCCATTCATGCGGGGAACTAATAGTTGGTGAATATAAGTATGTTCGGAACCAATTTCACAATCATTTTTCGATTGAACAATTTCTATATATTCCTTAACGTCCAATTAGAGAGGGAAGCCAATTCGACATAATAAAGTTAAATTATGATTTTGATTTGATCTCAAACTTGCGCATGGTTTGATTTGATGTCTGCGCACTCAATGATGGACTACCAGGAAGAACATTAAAACACGAAATTTATTCCATCAATACTTCAGTAGGGTATTCACGTGCGTGAATTGTAGAATAAACTGATGAATGATTGATGTTATTTTGGTGTTTGGTACATATTTTCACTCAACAATTTTTAGTTTTTAAATAAATATTACACGAATTTCTATACATTTTTTACTCAAACATCTTTTCACACATGTTTTCAAATAATAATTTTTAGTTTTTAAGTGTATGTACCAAACACATTTTTTATAAGTTTTAAAAAAAAACACATTTTTTATAAGTAATTATTTTTCTTTTTTCTTTTTTTTTAGAGAATTTCAACATATAATATCTACTTCTAATGATATCTATTTATTATTATTTATCATTAAACCGAGACACTAATCAGTTTTTAGTATGGGGAAAGATTAAACCACAGATCTCTTATACAACCATTAGAGATTTTACCAGTTGAACTAACTGAAACTCATAATTCTTTTTCATTTAATAAGATGTTAATGTTGTTATAATTTTTAGGTTAATTCTTTTTTTCTTTTTCTTTTTTGAGAAACAAACACACACACACACATACAACGGAAATGAAAAGAAACTCTAACACAAAGGCACACCACAACTCTGTCCAAGTAGGTAAAATGTTTTTATTGAAATAATTGTTTTAAATTTTTTTTAAATACTATTTAAAAAATAATAAAATTTTTCTTTCTCTCTCCATTGGTCAATGCAACATAGCTCATTGTCGTATGAGCCAGCCCATCAATGCCATTGCAACCTAACTCGTATTGAACTCATTGCTCCCTAGCTTCCCATCATTGCTACTAGTACTAATTGTAACCCACACCACCATTCGAAGTCACTCACAGCTAACTGCAA
>NW_027070268.1:0-62624 GCF_002906115.3 Quercus suber
TGGATTTAGAATATTAGGTTAGTTTGTGATAACATGGTTTTAAGTTGCAAAAGTATCTAACTCATGATTTATTATATATATTTTGAATTTGAGTAATGCAACTGCTGCAAGTTCTTAGTGTGCGTTTCTGGAATTTTTCTTTTATTTTTTATTTTTTTTCATATGCCGTGATTGTTGACTTTAGGGACATGAACAGTGCACACACAGTAACTTTTTCAGCAACTTTTCAGTCATGGGGCCCACAAATTTCACTTTTCAGCAACTTTTTTCATTAAAAATGGGTCCCACGGTATTTTTTACTCATTTAAAAATTATTTTTCAGTTTTCAGTTTTCAGCTGTATCTAAACGGACCTTTAGTCACTTAAAAAGATTAATAGAGAAAGAAAAAAGCACATGTCGGTATGTTATTCAGCTGATGGTATGGCTGATAGAGTGAATCATGGCAAGTTATTCTTTTTGGCAAATTGTTAATTGAGGCGAAAGCAACTTCTAAATTGAGTTCTATTTGTAATATTGTATTTTATGTATATACTAATGCTTCTCCTGTAACTTTCAATTCCAATTTAGTAAAAATTAATTTGCTAACATATCTGGTACAGGAGCTTTAGATGCTGAGCCACCATGTTCAGTCTTGATTTCCTTTTATGTGACTCTTATGGATTTGTTGTGCTATAGAAATCTTGATCCACTCCCAACACTTTGTGATCATGGTTCAGTGTATCAGAAGTTTGTTTTTTCTTATATTTATCATTAATATTTGCTTGCAACGCATTTGCATCAAGTCTCATCATAGAACTCATGTTTTTTTAAGCCAGGTGATGAACTCTTTTTCTTTTCTGATTTTTGTTTTGTTTTGTTTTGTTTTTTTTTTTTTCTTTCTTTCCTCCTTATTTTTAAAAATGATTGATTCTAGGAAATATATATCATTATCCTCTCCTGTGGCATATTTGTTTTTTCGTTGTGTTAGGTTGTTAGTACAGGACTTTTTATATAATATAACATTTTGGTTACATTATTATAGTGGTATTTTGTCAACATCATCATTATAAAAAATTTTATGCATTGATTTGTTTGGGTCTATTGGGTTGATACTAATTATCTAGCTAATTGGTAATCACATTGTCTCTTGGGCTAAACTACTATGGCTGACTTGGGCTAAAAGGCACATTTGGAACCAAATTCAAGTTTTGAACAATTGCCTACAGCCCTTTTATGATAAGTAATAAAATTGTATTAAAGCATAGAAACCTCCTCGTTTATATATATGGTGTATACGTAGATAGCCTAAAGAATTACAAAGAATGATAGTTATAATCATATTTGTCAGTCTCATATGATACGCGATATGTATGATTATAATCAGGTTTGGAAAAGATACATTGGAAATACTTATGAAAAGTTTTACATTTCATTATTGGTTAAAGTAAACAACACTTCAATTTTTTCAAAAATTGCTGATGAATTTCACCATCTTTTCTTGTGTGTGCAGTATGAAAGTTGTGGTATGTATATAATGAAGATTATGGAGCCTATCTTGCAATTGTATGTGGTACTGTATTGAATACTTCCTTTTACCCACTTTTTCATTCTTTCTGCAATAATTTGATATTACATGTAATTTGCTTTGTATAGGATGGAGCGAACCTTCAATGTGATGCAGATAACATTCAACTCTCTTTGGCTGAAGTCAAACTTCCTTGGATAGTGCATATTTTTGCTGCCGTTCTCAAAACTTTGCAAATTTCTGGCCACAAGTTACGTTTTTATTGCTGATTACAATTACAGCTTTCAGGAGAGAATTGTGTATCTCATCAGGCCCTTTTGCTTCTCTATTCCAGTGGAGAATTGCAAGAAGTATTTGATACAGAACTTTCAGCTCGTGTTTGGCAGTTGATAAATGTGACAGACAGTGGGTGGGTTACACAGTCAGGTTTGTCATTAAACCGAGTTCGCCCTTTTTTTTTTTTAAATATTTTTTTTTTTGCTTCTAGATATTTTCAGAAGAATTTAAAAATGCAGTATTTATGGTGTGGAATTGTCGCATTTTATATACATTTTTTTTCCTTCTTAAACATGTTTTTGTAAACTTCAACATGTCATCTTTGTATTTGGAGCTTGGGAGTGATAAGTTTATATTAAATAGTTATCTCATATATGGTTGTTGTAAAGGGATATCTTGGGCAATTCGTTAGTGGAGTCTATTAATCATGTGTTGCCCATATCAAGTTGTATCTACGCCTGTTGCTACTAGTAGTGTGGTAAAGCTTATTGTTTGAGGTCTGGATATGACTTTAGGAATCAATATGAGGTCTAAAGTAACTTGCTTGACCAGTCACAATTCTAGGACGTTATGAAGTATGTGTTGCCATTTTGTTATTTGACCTCATCAATAATCCACATTTTGAAACTTCTAATCCCTAGTCTTGCATAAAGTTAGGGTGGTAGCCAGTTTGACTCAAATGTTCTGAGGTGTCATTAGAATTGTAAAATACCTGGAATGATACTTCAGTTTTCCATTTTGGAATAGTTAAGCCCAAACTTTTACAATAATGTATCACCTGATTATAAATAAACTTCTTTGGTACAGACTGACTAGATTCGGTTTTGGACTTGACATTTGGAGATTATATAATTGTTTTCCCACTTAGACCGTTGCCCGATTTGACTGGTTGCCACTTGTTCTGAGTAATATAAATGTGAGGGACGAATTAGAAAACATTTTAGAAATAGTATGTGTTGTTTTTTGGGTAAGTAAGTTTAATCCTAAACACTACCTGAAGATTAACACTAATTAAATTGTATTGCACTTGGTGTTAGTTACCTCCAATTAAGTTGAACCAACTATGAGTCTTACATGTGAAAGAAGTTCAGAGAAAAGTGCTTGTTGCATTTTGGAACTTTTGCTTGGTTTTCATCGTTTAAATTTTATGGTGATCATTTTTCATATTATCCATTCTTGAAAGATAATGTATCATTTACTAATATCTATTTCTTTGTTATGAAGTGTGATGTCTGTTATGGCTGAGTTGTAGCTTAAATGACACTTCCTCCCCTCTTAAGAAGGCATGGAGGTGAGGATGCTTTTGTTGAGAGAGAGAGAGAGAGAGAGAGTGGATGTGATTTCTACCTTGTTAGTTGTCTTCTTTTTTTAATTCTTAATGCTGTATGCTACACTACTGGATTCTTCTCCTGCTGCTATTAATGTTATTGCTACTGTCATTTAGCCAATTTGTTAATCTCTGGATTATTATTGAACACCATTTCTGAGTTTTGATGTTTGCAACAAAAGTTGACCTTGTTTGTATTACATCACACATTTATCTTGTTACAAAATTATCTATAACAAGGGTTTGGATATCCATAAGAGTTCCATTGGGAGCATCCCCTTCGAAATCAATTTTGTGGGGTATCCTGAGACTAAAGGACTAATGTCTTCCCCATGAGTCTTTTAATACCCTCCCCAAAGATGTGCAATAAAGAATAGAATCGCAAACCTTGCTTGGTTGCGGCCAGTTCCTGTGGCTTTGGTTATCTTTTTCACTTCCATTTTAATCACTGATTATTTAAATCTTGTTAGAATGATCCACTGTGTAATGTCACAATGCAATAATAAATGATCCACTATGTTAGAGCTTCTCATATACATGCAACACCAATGTACTAAATCGTTTGATCTTTTCATGAGATTATCACAAGTTAGAAGCTTCTTGTAATTTTCTGTCAACACAAAGAATGCAATCCTTTTAGAAGCCTTGGCACATGAATACTTTTATATGGGGGAATGTGTATCAGCGGCATAATATGATTGCACATTGAACCTACTATTCATATTATTACAAAAACCAAAATGCCTTACTCCTAAAATTTTGTAGTGAACATTATTTTTCTATTCATATATATATATATATATATTTTTTTTTCCCTGTGTTCTGGATTTTGTAGTGAATGTTATTTTTCTAGGATAGAATGTAAACTCTTTATTTCTTGTTTTACCACCTTTGTAGATAGTATGCTGTGATCTTTTAATTGAGCAAGTAGGTTGCTTTGAGCAATGTAAATTTATTGAAAGGAGTTGGTTTTACGTTAGATCAGCTTTTGGCTGATTCTTCTTTGACAATCCAATCTACATCTTATCTGATATTTATTGGGTCCTTGTCTTTTCGGCCGGTTGGTTGTTCTTGACTTATTGGGAGTGGAGGAATGCTTGAATTTCCAAAGAACTTATTATGTTCTATCTTTTGTTATGTGATAATTTTTTTGTCTAGAATTGGGAACTTAATGCCCTATTTTCAGTTGTAGCCAGTTTGTAAAAGAATGTGTTGAGGTGATTGCTGGGCTGTACTCTGACAAGTTTGTTCTTAATATTACTGAAAATAATATTGATGATAAATTTTGATTGCTTACATTCTTATAGTTTTGATATTCTGTGTGTACCACTTGACAGATATCGTTTTGTTGTAATTTCAGTTCAACTCAACTTGACTAAGTCCTAATCCCAAATAATTCGTGGTTGACTATATGTATCTTTTCCTATCATTATATCACATTGATGGTTATACTCTCTTGTTAACTTGAGTTAAATCACTCTTTCATTTGTTTAAGGATTCTCATTTATGCATTGTGAGTTGTGACTAAGTTTTATGCTAGCTATCAATTGCCTGCACCCCCACTTTTCTTTGGGCTTGGTACCAGCTGTATATCTCACATCGATGGTTATACTCTCTTGTTAACTTGAGTTAAATCACTCTTTCATTTGTTTAAGGATTCTCATTTATGCATTGTGAGTTGTGACTGAGTTTTATGCTAGCTATCAATTGCCTGCACCCCCACTTTTCTTTGGGCTTGGTACCAGCTGTATATAATGATTAGGACACTAAGCATCACACAGGCAGAGTTCCATTTGACTCTGAATGTTTCTTCTTGTTATCTGTGGAACGAGCAGCTTGTGTTTCTTCTTGTTATAAATGTTTTGATTACAAATATGTCATTTTGGTTCATCAATTGTCAGCCCAATTCTGGATTGCCTTTTATGCTTCAACATAAGATAGCTATTTCTTTCAAGGATCAGTCAGTTTTTCAAGTTTTCAGGTATCTCTAACTTCACTGCACCAACTTAAAAATGATGGTAATACACTGATTTTTATGTTAGAATGGTGTCTTTACTTTTTTTTTTTCTTTACAAACTTTTATTTGATTGTAGTATCAATTTTTTTTGTTGAACACCCCCCCCCGCCCCCCAAAAAAAAAAGAAGGTTGGAAGCAAGTTGCATTCACTGGCTCTTTCAGTGTCCTTTAATGTTTTATCATTTGATTTAATGGGGACGTCATTTGAGGAAATTCAGATGAGATTGGTAAGGTACTGGTACATTTAACTTTTTTGAGGCAAACGATCTTGATATAACTCATTAGCCTTTTGTGTTTTTTTCTATTTTGGTACTTTTTGGTTAAAATGGTTGTTGCCTTGTGGTGTACAGATTCCTAATTCTTGGAGGCCAGTTATTTAGGATCCCTTGATACTTTAAATATTTTTTGATTATTATGCAATCGCTTAAAGCCATTTTTTGAAAGAGGTTTGTATTTATTATATCCCTTTTGTAAATTAACCTTTTTCTTAATAATTATTTTGAAGCTGTCCTGGAGAGATATGTACTTTTCGCTGTATCCTGTTGCAGTATCTAACTTTACTTTCATTATTATAGTTTTTCTGATATTCAATTAAACTTTGGTTGTTGTTAATTTGTTGGGACTAATATTTTAGGCATTTTAAATCCCATTTACTATTACATGGTGGTATGCCTGAATAAGGTATTCACAGATGATTCATGTCACAATTTAAATCATATTTGAATTGACCACGATTTTTTCAAACATACTGTTGGCTTGTTACAATTTTTGAATCCTTTTAATTTTGTTGACGCTTGACAAGTTGGCTTTTTGACAAAAGTGCATTTCCAACTTTTCCATCTTTGTGTCAAATAAATCATTTGGAAGGAAAGGAATTACCGGACATTCAAAGACATTGAACAACCTATGGTGGTAGTGAAGTTGATTTTTTCTGTGCTCTTCGTACGATTGGATGGCTACTATGGGTGGGTGGTCATTCCTTCTCTACTTCAAAGGCATTGAACAACCTATGGTGGTTGTGAAGTTGATTTTTTCTGTGCTCTTTGTACGATTGGATGGCTACTATGGGTGGTCATTCCTTCTCTACTTTGTTGGATCTTCTTGATGGTTCTACTTTTACATAATTTAGATGCACCTCCAGCACACTGGTGCTGTTTCCTTGTCTTTCTTTTCATGTTAATGGGCAAGTCCAAGGAACTTATCAAAAAAAGTTAATGGGCAAGTCCAAGGGGTTCTTCCTTAGAAAGATATCATTATGTTATTTTAAAAAAACTAGTTAGCTTTAAAATTTTATAGTTTAGACTTCTTTAAATGTGATGTGTTAAAACCAACATGTAAACTTCAATCACTAATGGGAAGGGTTGGAAAGGGTAGTGGGGGGAGGGGGATGTAGGCTTGTTGCTCGTGAGGAGATACTTGTTGATTTCATTAGAGAAGTCATTCTTACTATATGCTTGCAAACAAACCATTCCAACAATAACCGTGATGTTTTGCTTGTTGTTTCTTTTAGGATCTGTTTTGTTTTCTTGCTATTTATTTGGTGGAAATTTATTTCTTAAGAATAAATTCCTCGGTTATTTTCCTTTTTGTAGCTAATGGAAAATGTGTGATGAATTTACTTAAAGCTTCATAAACATACGTCAAGACTATTGAGCCAGTGATCTTTTCCCAAAAAAAATATATGTGGAAATTTTATCTAGCAAAGCAACAGGAGCCTTGGGATAGCTAACCCATAAAAGGTTAAAGAAAAGTTAGTATTTTTCTTTATCTATCGATATTATCATCTTGAAAATTGTTTTTTGCACATTGTGAACCAAATCATGATGGGGAGGTGGGAGATTTCATTAATATAACTGGAATGTGTTGATTAATTTAAAACATAGGCTGTTTTGGTCATTTTAAAATTTACTTAAATATTTAACATTTATTGCCCATCTATATACTCAAATAATAGTATATTGATTATATTTATTTTTGGATCATTTTATCCCTACTGAAATTTGTTCCCTTTTGGTATGGAGGTAGGTCTTGCTGATGATGATAATTATTATGCATTTTGTTGTTTGCTTGGCCACTTTAAAGTGAATTATTAGGTGACTTTGACTATATGCTTACTCAATATATATTCATTTAACTGCTTCTGTTGTGCCTTATGTCGTCTGTTTGGCTTAATTGCTTCCTGTTGGTTGGTAATTTGCTTAATCTCAAAATAATATATAACTATAAGATGCTTGTGTTTATAATATCCATTTTAACTATTCGGCTGAAAATAATTGAAAAGCTACACCTTTTTCACATCAAGAGTTTGTTCTCTTGTAGGAGAAGAACATTTTTTATTCTAGATTTTTTTGTGGACATATATTTGTGTTATTTTTTGAAAATTCTTTGGAGGAAGGATAAGAGTAGTGAAATCATGAAAAGGAACTTATGGCAATGCATATATAGCTTTGTTTTGGTGCAAAATTTTCTTTTTAAGATAAAATGTAAGTATATAGATTTCCTAAATTTTCTTCTCTGCTTCAGAAATGGCTGACGGAAGGCTTTGCTGGAAGACACCACTGAGCCTCAACAATCGCCATTACCGTCTTCTCCAAGCACTCTTTCGGTACTCACTCCTTCATATATCTCTAAGAAATTATTCAAAATTTACCCTAATTATTGAATATTGTGTCTCCTGCAGACGATGATGGTATTCCCCTCACTGATTTCGATTCTCCTCCACATCGTACTCCTCTCTTTCTCTCTCCTCTTTTTTTCTATAAATATTTTTGAATTTTTTTAGGGTAAATGTTGATTAGTTTACTGTATAGAAGTAGGAGAAGTGAAGCCATCGATTGTCATTGATGACAATGATAATAGTCCCGATGACTCTGATTCTTTTCTTGGTATTTCTTTATTTTTCCCCTTTTTTATCTAGTACGCCATGTGTATGTATAAATTTTTGTATGAAAGAAAGTGTTTTTGTTGCTTTATTATGCAATTGATTTTGAGTGGGTTTGTAGGGAAAGAGATGAAGCCAGCGGAGGTTAAGATCGATGGTAGGCAGCATCCATGTAAAGTTTCGACTCGAGATAATGAAAACTATATTGTTGGCTTTATCGACTGTATTGTCGATTTTTGTTGTTGGTTAATGAAAATCGATATTATGTTCGATTAACCCAATTATATAGGATAGAATGGTGAAGAAGAATACATATGCTCAATCTCAATTAGTCGGTTAAAGTTCTATAGTTGGTTTAAGATTCATTGTTTTTTTGTGTGCAGAATTTATAACTACCGTGAATTTTTATTAGAAATTATATGTGTTAATATATTTGTTAAGTAAATAGTTTAAGATTTATTGGTTTAAGATTCATTTACTGTTAAGAAAAAGTTTACAAGTTTGATAAATTTAGATGATGAAGAAAAAAAAAAAAGAATAAAAAAAGAAAGAAAATGCAAGTGGATGAAGTTACTTTTCATCTAGTGGAATGTGCTTAGATTTTCTGGTTCTATAACTGGTAATATGGTTACTTTTCTCTTTTAGTGGTAATTTTAGATAAAATTTTACTTTGTTTTAGCTTCTGTGCTTTTAAATAGTTTCATTATAAGATTGGGAAAAAAAAAAAATCAGAAAATAGATGGTGAGATTGCTTCTGTGTTGACTATGCCTATGGAATTATGGAACATGGATATTCTGAGTTATCCTCTAGAATCTAGATGAGACTTTTCTTGTCTCTGTTCTATTAAGTTTGTGAAGTAATGATTTCTGTTGGTTAATTTTACAATTCACAATGTTAATTGCTGTATTTTATTATTCAAAACCTCATTAAAGGTTAATATTACCAAAAACAGTAATAAATGAGGCAGAAGCAGAAATTTGGTAAGTTTTTGTGTTTCACCTTTAATATTTGTGAGAGTGGAGGACTTTCAACTAACATTGATGGTCACTGTTTTCGTAAATTGTTTCTTTTGACCACATCTCTTGATTATTTCTAAACTTGACTGAACTGCACTTTCTCTGAAGGAAACTATCTTATAAACTATCTGGCAACCAGAGGTCCTGACGTGGAGCCTTTTGTGGTTGGATCCCTAATCCAACTACTTTGTCTTGTTACAAAGTTTGGGTGGCTTGATGATGATAGATTCAAAGAGGTGATGAAATTTTTAAGCCAGGTGATGATTTTTTTTTTCCTTTTTGATTTTTTTTTTCTTTCCTCCATATTTTTTAAAATGATTTCTTCGAGGAAGTCTATACCATTATCTTCTCCTATGGCATATTTGTTTTCTTGTTGTGTTAGTTTCTTAGTACAGGAATTTTTGTATAATATAACATTTTGGTTACATTATTATAGTGGTATTTTGTCATCATCATCATCGTCATAAATAATTGTATGCATTGATTTGTTTAGGTCTTTTGGTTTGATACCGATTATCTAGGTAATTGGTAATCACATTGTCACTTGGTCTAAACTACTAGGGCTGACTTGGGCTAAAAGGCATATTCAAACCCAAATTCAAGTTTTGGACAATTGCCTACAGCCCTTTTATGATAAGTAATAAAATTGTAGAAAAGCATAGGAACCTCCTCATGTATATATATGGTGTATAGATTGGTGAAGAAGAATACATGTGGTCAATCTCGATTAATATACGATTAAGATATGCTTGCATACAAATTATATGCTTTCATCAAGCACCATATCATTATGCCATTGGTTGAAGATATTGAATCAGCTTGTTTCTTTCTGAAACATGGAGAAGTTCTTTCTGACATCTCATGATGTGATTTGTGCTGAGGCAGTAGCGTTAATATATATATATTCCTGTGTCTTGGATTTTGTAGTGAAGGTTATTTCTCTTGGATAGAATGTAAGCTCTTTATTTCTTGTTTGATAACGTTTATAAATAGTCAGCTTGTGACCTTTTAATTGAGGAAGCAGGTTGCTTTGAGCAATTTAAAATTATTGAAAGGAGTTGGTTTTATGTCAGATCCTGTTTTGGCCAATTTTTCTTTGACAATCCAGTCTGCTTTTTATCTGATATTTATTGGGTAATTGTCTTTTTGGCTGGTTGGCTGTTCTTAACTGATTTGGAGTGGAGGAATTCTTGAATTTCCAAAGAACTAATTCTGTTCTATCTTCTGTTATGTGATAATTTTTTTGTCTAGAATTGGGAACTTAATGTCCTCTATGTCAGTTGCAGCCAGTTTGTAAAATGAACGTGTTGAGGTGATAGCTGGGCTGTGCTTCGACAAGTTTGTTCTTAATATTACTGAAAATAATAATGAAGATGAATTTTGGTTGCTTACATGCTTCTAGTCTTGATATTCTGCTTATACCACTTGACAGATGTCATATTATTGTAATTTCGATTGAACTCAACTTGACTAAGTCTTAATCCCAATTAAACTATGGTTGACTGTATGTATCTTTTCCTATCGTTATATAGTATCGAAAGTTATACTCTTGTTAACCTGAGTTAAATCACTCTCTCATTTGTGCAAGGATTCTCATTCATGCATTGTGAGTTGTGACTAAGTTTATGCAAGCTATCAATTTACGGTACCCACTACTTTTCTTTGGGCTTGGTACCAGTTGTATATAAAGATTAGGACACTAGGCATCACACAGGCAGAGTTCCATTTGACTCTGAACATTTCTTCTTGTTATCTGTTTGTGTGAACAAGCAGCTTGTGTTTCTTCTTGTTATAAATGTTTTGATTACAAATATGTCATCTTGGTTCATCAATTGTCAGCCCAATTCTGGATTGCCTTCTATGCTTGAGCATAAGATATCTATTTCTTTCAAGGATCTGTCAGTTTCCAAGCTTTCGAGGTATCTCTAACTTCACTGCACCAACTTAAAAATGATGGTAATACACTGATTTTTCAAGTTCTTCTGACTACTATTATATATTTGTCTATTTCCTCTAATTTTTTGGTGAGTACAGTCACTGATGGTTACCCGAACTTGTTAATGCTGATGGCTATACTGATTTTATATGCTTAATAGCAGACTTCACGTTAAAAATTCTTCATTCCTGGAAGGTTTATTTATCTCCCATAACTTTTGAGTATTTTTTATGATGAAATTATGGAATTTGATTCTATTATGGATTTATTCCTTGTCTGAATTGATGAATTCAATATCTTTTACCAGTGGGCTGGCAGTAGTGTTTATCACCATCTAAGGCTGTGGTCAAGATTGATCATACATATACAGTTTTTCGAAGACTGACACAGCAAACCTGCTGGATGAATATGCGAGGAAGATTATAGAAGGTTTCATTTCTTCAAGATTTGATTCTTTGCAGGTGAGAAAGCAGCTATAATTTTAGCAGTGCTGCAATGCTTTAATTTTCAGTAAGTAAATTTTTACATTACTTTTTGTTTCATTTAGCTGCTACTGTCTGAATTTTCTGATGAACTCTCTGAGGATCCACTTGATAATGCTGAACTCATTCAGGATCAACTTGATTTCGTTCCATAATTTTGAAATGTTTGACATTTCATTTTTGGTTAAACTAAACTACCCTTCAAATTTATCAAAAATTGCTGTTGAATTTTATTCAAACCCAAATTCAAGTTTTGGACAATTGCCTACAGCCCTTTTATGATAAGTAATAAAATTGTAGAAAAGCATAGGAACCTCCTCATGTATATATATGGTGTATAGAATGGTGAAGAAGAATACATGTGGTCAATCTCGATTAATAT
Organism: Quercus suber; assembly: GCF_002906115.3. NCBI lineage: Eukaryota > Viridiplantae > Streptophyta > Magnoliopsida > Fagales > Fagaceae > Quercus > Quercus suber. The sequence goes on from NW_027070268.1 coordinate 11,824, forward strand.
ACGATTAAGATATGCTTGCATACAAATTATATGCTTTCATCAAGCACCATATCATTATGCCATTGGTTGAAGATATTGAATCGGCTATCACCTCAACAGACACCATATCATTAAGAACAAACTTGTCAAAGCACAGCCCAGCTATCACCTCAACACGTTCATTTTACAAACTGGCTGCAACTGACATAGAGGACATTAAGTTCCCAATTCTAGACAAAAAATTATCACATAACAGAAGATAGAACAGAATTAGTTCTTTGGAAATTCAAGAATTCCTCCACTTCAAATCAGTTAAGAACAGCCAACCAGCCAAAAAGACAATTACCCAATAAATATCAGATAAAAAGCAGACTGGATTGTCAAAGAAAAATCGGGCAAAACAGGATCTGACATAAAACCAACTCCTTTCAATAATTTTAAATTGCTCAAAGCAACCTGCTTCCTCAATTAAAAGTTATACTCTTGTTAACCTGAGTTAAATCACTCTCTCATTTGTGCAAGGATTCTCATTTATGTATTGTGAGTTGTGACTAAGTTTATGCAAGCTATCAATTTACGGTACCCACCACTTTTCTTTGGGCTTGGTACCAGTTTTATATAAAGATTAGGACACTAGGCATCACACAGGCAGAGTTCCATTTGACTCTGAACATTTCATCTTGTTATCTGTTTGTGTGAACAAGCAGCTTGTGTTTCTTCTTGTTATAAATGTTTTGATTACAAATATGTCATCTTGGTTCATCAATTGTCAGCCCAATTCTGGATTGCCTTCTATGCTTGAACATAAGATAGCTATTTCTTTCAAGGATTTGTCAGTTTCCAAGCTTTCGAGGTATCTCTAACTTCACTGCACCAACTTAAAAATGATGGTAATACACTGATTTTTCAAGTTCTTCTGACTACTATTATATATTTGTCTATGTCCTCTAATTTTTTGGTGAGCACAGTCACTGATGGTTACCCGAACTTGTTAATGCTGATGGCTATACTGATTTTGTATGCTTAATAGCAGACTTCACGTTAACATCTCTTCATTCCTGGAAGGTTTATTTATCTCCCATAACTTTTGAGTATTTTTTATGATGAAATTATGGAATTTGATTCTATTATGGATTTATTCCTTGTCTGAATTGATGAATTCAATATCTTTTACCAGTGGGCTGGCAGTAGTGTTTATCACCATCTAAGGCTGTGGTCAAGATTGATCATACATATACAGTTTTTCGAAGACTGACACAGCAAACCTGCTGGATGAATATGCGAGCAAGATTATAGAAGGTTTCATTTCTTCAAGATTTGATTCTTTGCAGGTGAGAAAGCAGCTATAATTTTAGCAGTGCTGCAATGCTTTAATTTTCAGTAAGTAAATTTTTACATTACTTTTTGTTTCATTTAGCTGCTACTGTCTGAATTTTCTGATGAACTCTCTGAGGATCCACTTGATAATGCTGAACTCATTCAGGATCAACTTGATTTCGTTCCATAATTTTGAAATGTTTGACATTTCATTTTTGGTTAAACTAAACTACCCTTCAAATTTATCAAAAATTGCTGTTGAATTTTACTTTAACACCATCTTTTCTTGCGTGAATTGCAGTATGAAATTGTGGTATGTATATAATGAAGATTATGGAACCTATCTTGCAGTTGTTTCTGGTACTCTATTGAATACACCCTTTCCTTATTTTCTCTTCCTTTCTACAGTGATCTATATATGTAAGTGAATTTTTTGACATTTCGTTGGCCATTTCTTATTGTGCCATGTGGCTACGCAAATTCAGGCCACATATACTTTTAACACAGTGCCCAAATGTGCCTGTTCATTTTGCCGATTAAACGAATAGTTTCAGTACACATTTCAGTAAATCTAAAGTGGAACATATCTACTCACTGTTTCAGACCCACTGTAAAATAGAAGCGTGTAATATCCAATGGATAGATAAAATTTCTTATTAACATAACTTGTCATCCCTAAAGACACTGCCTAAACTAACAATGCTTCAACAAAGTTAAATAAATTCCATTAGACGCGTTCGTACAATTCACTGCTTCAAACACCATTATAATCTTTGACTGTCACTTGAAACCCATATTTCTTCTTCTTTGCACAAATCTCAAATAAACACTTTGAAACCACAGAAATCCCCACTCAAATCCAAGAGACCACCTCTCATGGCATTTACAAGGTCTGGGTTGGCATTTACAATGTCTGCATAGCGTTTGTAATCTCCCTTTTCGGCAAGAGAACAAATGGGACATTGGGACAGACCAAGTTTCAGGGACTTAGGCAGTTTCGTTGGAGAGAGGCTACAGTTATTTTTCATAATGGGTTTTGCCAGAATCATCTTGCCGCTGGGGATACGATATGGTATGTTGGTTTGGTGTTTGATTTTGCCATTACTCTTTCTCTGTGTTGCTTTTATGATTATTCCAATTAACTCTTCAAATTAGATGATAAAGCATTGGGAGTGATGCATGTCTGATCTTGCTCATACAATGTATTTTATTTCTGATTGGTTACTATGATAAATGAATCGAAGGGATTAGAAATTTAGATCGTCATAATACGTTCTTTAGGGGGTTTGTCATCTCGTCTTAGTTATGATATCACTTGCTCGAATACCTTTGACCATGTCAACTAGTGGTTAGATGAACTCCAGTATACATACTTATATTTATTTATTTTGTTTATGTTCATATTTTTGATTGAAAAGTGAATCTTGCGTTTGTGGTTCCTATCAAATTGAGATAGATGTGTACTTCTTTAGTGTTTTTCTACTCTTTTGCCAATGAGGTCTTCCTCCTCTAATACAAATGGATAGTGAGTAGGAAATTTTCACATTTGAGCATAATACTATTGGATACTTACCCTTTTGCACATTCTAAGTCTAATAGAAATATCTTAACTCTCACATATACCAATTTTACTGTTTATTTATTTTGTTATTAAACTGTTTGTCTTTCTTACAAATAAACAATCAATGTGATATTGATGGTTTGCTATTTCAGTAAAGCACTGATTCATAGATTTCATATGAATGCATGCAAATTCTTGAATTAAATCTTAAATAATTGTTGATGCATTTGCGTCACTTGGATTGAAGGTTCAAAGAGGTACATTTTCAAGGTATGACTTCTTTGGGTGTATATTTTAAATTTTTGAGAAGACAATCATACTGACAGATGGATAAGGATATATTTGTAAGTGCATTTGTCCATAGAGAATGGATATTGGAAGCTTCAAGGAGGCTGAAAATAATTATAAATGAATCATTACAATTCCGTTAGTCAATTTGTATTTACGAATCATTACATTTCTAGGTCTTTGAGAAAATTATGATCTATGTTAAAAGAAGATGAAGATTACAAATAGTTGAGCATCCCATTTTAGAAAAGATAGGAAATTTTCACATTTGAGCATAATAATATTGGATACTTACCCTTTTGCACATTCTAAGTCTAATAGAAATATCTTAACTCTCACATATACCAATTTTACTGTTTATTTATTTTGTTATTAAACTGTTTGTCTTTCTTACAAATAAACAATCAATGTGATATTGATGGTTTGCTATTTCAGTAAAGCACTGATTCATAGATTTCATATGAATGCATGCTAATTCTTGAATTAAATCTTAAATAATTGTTGATGCATTTGCGTCACTTGGATTGAAGGTTCAGAGAGGTACATTTTCAACGTATGACTTCTTTGGGTGTATATTTTAAATTTTTGAGAAGTCAATCATACTGACAGATGGATAAGGATATATTAGTAAGTGCATTTGTCCATAGAGAATGGATATTGGAAGCTTCAAGGAGGCTGAAAATAATTATAAATGAATCATTACAATTCCGTTAGTCAATTTGTATTTTCGAATCATTACATTTCTAGGTCTTTGAGAAAATTATGATCTAGTTTAAAAGAAGATGAAGATTACAAATAGTTGAGCATCCCATTTTAGAAAGAGGGCCAACACATAAATAGCTTATGATAATAATCTCTCCCCCTTTGCAGTTTGTTTTAGAAACCTCCTTCTTTGCAGTTGATTGGCCAATCTTTAATTCTATTAATGATGGATTTAGAATGTCAGGTTAGTTGGTGATAACATGGTTTTAAGTTGCTGAAGTATCTAACATATGATTTATCATATATATTTTGAATTTGAGGTAATGCAGCTGCTACAACTGCGTAGTCACATAAAAAGATTATGAGAGAAAGACAGACGGATACATGTAGTATGTTATTCTGCTGATGGTATGGCTGATAGAGTGAATCAAGGATTCAAGGCATGTTATTTTTTTTTTTTTGGCAAATTGTTAATTGAGTCAAAAGAAACTTTTAAATTGGGTTCTATTTGCAATATTGTACTTTATGTATATACTAATGCTTATCCTGCAACTTCCAATTCCAATTTAGTAAAAATTAATTTGCTAACATCTCTGATAAAGGAACTCATAAATGCTGAGCCACCACGTTCGGTCTTGATTTCCTCTTATATGACTCCTATGGATTTGTTGTGCTAGAGAAATCATGGTCCACTCCCAACACTTTGTGATCATGGTTCAGTGTATCAAAAGTTTTTTTTCCCTTTATATTTATCATTAATATTTGTTTGCACCACATTTGCATCAAGTCTCATCATAGGATTCATGTTTGTTTAAGCCAGTTGATGAACTTTTTTTCTTTTTTGATTTTTGTTTTGTTTGGTTCGGTTTTGTTTTGTTTTTTTATTTCTTTCCTCCACATTTTTTAAAATGATTGATTCTAGAAAATATATACCATTATCTTCTCCTGTGGCATATTTGTTTTCTTGTTGTATTAGGTTGTTAGTACAGGGCTTTTTATATAATATAACATTTTGGTTACATTATTATAGTGGTATTTTGTTGTCATCATCATTGTCATAAATAATTGTATGCATTGATTTGTTTGGGTCTTTTGGGTTGATACTAATTATCTTGTTAGTTGGTAATCACACTGTCTCTTGGTCTAGATTTCTAGGGCTGATTTGGGCTAAAAGGCATTTTTGAACCCAAATTCAAGTTTTGGACAATTGCCTACTGCCCTTTTATGCTAAGTAATAAAATTGTGTTAAAGCATAGAAACCTTCTCATGTATATGTATTGTATGTTGTATACGTAGATAGCCTAAAGAATTACAAAGAATGATAGTTATAATCGTAGTTGTCCGTATTGTATGCGATATGTATTGTTATAATCGGGTTTGGAAAAGATGCATCTGGAATACTTTTGAAAAGTTTTACATTTCATTCTTGGTTAAACTAAACAACACTTCAATATTCTCAAAAATTGTTGCTGAATTCGATTTTATCACTGTCTTTTCTTGCATGTATTGCAGTATGAAAATTGTGGCATGTATATAATGAAGATTATGGAGCCTATCTTGCAATTGTATGTGGTACTGTATTGAATACTCCCTTTCCCTACTTGTGCTTTCTTTCTGTAATAATTTGATATTAAATGTAATTTGCTTTGTATTGGATGGAGCAAACCTTCAATGCGGTGCAGATGACTTTCAACTCTCTTTGGCTGAAGTCAAGCTTGGTTAGTGCATTTTGTTGCTGCCGTTCTCAAGACTATGCAAATTTCTGGCCATAAGTTACGTTTTTATTGCTGATTACAATTATAGCTTTCGGGAGAGAATTGTGCATCTCATCAGGCTCTTTTGCTTCTCTATTCCAGTGGAGAATTGCTAGAAGTATTTGGTGTAGAACTTTCAGCTCGTGTTTGGCAGTTGATGAATGTGACAGAGTGGTTGGGTTACACAGTGAGGTTTGTCATTAAACCGAGTTGGCTTTTTTTTTTGTTTGGCATTTAGATATTTTGAGTACAACTTAAAAATGCAGTATTTATGGTGTGGAATTGTAGCATTTTATATCCGTTTTTTTTTTTTCCTTCTTAAACATGTTTTTATAAACATTAACATGGCATCTTTGTATTGGTTGTTTGGGAGTTATAAGTTTATATTGAATAGTTATCTCATATATGGTTGTTGTAAAGGGATGTCTCAGGCAATTCGTAAGTGAAGTCTATTAATCATGTGTTGCCCATATCAAGTTGTATCTAAGCCTGTTGCTACTAGTACTGTGATAAGGCTTATTGTTTGAGGTCTGGATATGATTTCAGGAATCAATATGAGGTCTAAAGTAACTTGTTTGACCAGTCATAATTGTAGAAGATTATGAAGTATATGTTACCACTTTGTTATCTGATCTCATTAATAATCCACATTTTTAAACTACAAATTCCCGATCTATGCATAAAGTCAGGGTGGTAGCCAGTTTGACTCAGAAGATCTGAGGTTTCATTAGCATTGTGAAATACCTGGAATGCTACTTGAGTTTTCCTTTTTGGAATAGTTAAGCCCAAACTTTTAAAATAATTTATTACCAGGTTATAAATAAACTTCTTGGGTATAGACTGACTAGATTCGGTTTTGGATGTGACATTTGGAGATTATGTAATTGTTTTCCAACTTAGACCGTAGCCCGATTTGACTGGTTGCCACTTGTTATGAGTAATATAAATGTGAGGGACAAATTAGAAAACATTATATAAATAGTATGTGTTGTTTTGGGGTAATTAATTTTTAATCCTACACACTTCCTGAAAATTAACACTAATTAAATTGTATTGCACTTGGTGTTTGTTACCTCCAATTAAGTTGAATCAACTGTGAATCTTACATGTGAAAGTAGTTCAGAGAAAAGTGCTTGTTGCATTTTGGAACTTTTACTTGGTTTTCATCTTTAAATTTTATAGTTATCATTTTCATGTTATCCATTCTTGAAAGATAATGTATCATTTACTGGTGTCTATTTCTTTGTTATGAAGAGTGTGATGTATGTTGTGGCTGAGTTGTAGCTTAAATGGCACTTCCTCCCCTCTTACGAAAGCATGGAAGTGAGGATGCTTTTGTAGAGAGACTGGATGTGATTTCTACCTTGTTAGTTGTCTTCTTTTTTTAATTCTTAATGCCGTATGCTGTACTACTGGATTCTTCTCCTGCTGCTATTAATGTCATTGCTGCTGTCATTTAGCCAATTTGTTAATCTCTGGATTATTCTTACATGCCATTTCTGAGTTTTGATGTTTGCAACAAAAGTTGACCTTGTTTGTATTACATCACACATTTATCTTGTTATGAAATTATCTATGACATGGGTGTGGATATCCATAAGAGTTCCAATGGAAGCATCCCCATCCAAATCAATTTTGTGGGGTTTCTTGAGATTAAAGGAAATGACTCGGACTAATGTCTTCCCCATAAGTCTTGTAATACCCTCTCCAAAGACGTGCAATAAAGAATAGAATTGAAAACCTTGCTTGTTTGCGGCCATTTCCTGTGGCTTTGGTTATCTTCTTCACTTCCATTTTAATCACTAATCATTTAAATCTTCTAAGAATGATCCATTGTGTAATGTCACAGTGCAATAATAAATGATCCACTATTTTAGAGCTTCTCATATAAATGTAACACCAATGTACTAAGTCTTTTCATCTTTTCATGAGATTATTACAAGTTAGAAGCTTCTTGTAATTTGTTGTCAACACCAAGAATGCTATCATTTTAGAAGCCTTAGCACATGAATACTTTTGTTAAATTACCGATTGTTCCAAAAGTTTAAGCTGTTAGGAAATGGTGAGTTTAATCACTTAATCATAATTTTAACAAGTTTTATATGGGAAATGTGTATCAGCGGCATAATATGATTGCACATTGAACCTACCAATCATATTATTGCAACAACAACAAAGCCCTATTCCTAAAATTTTGTAATTAAGATTATTTTTCTATTCATATATATATTTTTCCTTGTGTCTTGGATTTTGTAGTGAAGGTTATTTTTCTAGGGTAAAATGTGAACTCTTTTTTTCTTTTTTTACCATATTTTTAGATATTGTGCTGTTATCTTTTAATTGAGCGAGCAGGTTGCTTTGTGCAATGTAAATTTGTTGAAAGGAGTTGGTTTTACGTCAGATCCGCTTTTGGTTGATTCTTCTTTGACATTCCAATCTACATCTTATCTGATATTTATTGGGTCCCTGTCTTTTCGGCTGGTTGGCTGTTCTTGACTGATTGGGAGTGGAGGAATGCTTGAATTTCCGAACAACTATTTATGTTCTATCTTCTGTTATGTGATAATTTTTCGTCTAGAATTGGGAACTTAATGTCCTATTTTCAGTTTTAGCCAGTTTGTAAAATGAATTTGTTGAGGTGATAGCTGGGCTATAGTTTGACAAGTTTGTTCTTAATACTACAGAAAATAATATTGAAGATAAATTTTGGTTGCTTATGTGCTTATGGTCTTGATATTCTGCTTATACCACTTTACATATATCGTTTTATTGTAATTTCGGTTCAACTCAACTTGACTAAGTCTTAGTCCCAACTAATTCATGGTTGACTATATGTATCTTTTCCTATCATTAGATCGTATTGAAGGTTATACTCTCTTATTAACTTGAGTTAAATCACTCTCTCATTTGTGCAAGGATTCTCATTTATGCATTGTGAATTGTGACCAAGTTTTATGCTAGCTACCAAGATTAGGACACTAGGCATCACACAGGCAGAGTTCCATTTGACTCTGAACATTTCTTCTTGTTATCTGTTTGTGTGAACAAGCAGCTTGTGTTTCTTCTTGTTATAAATGTTTTGATTTACAAATATGTCATCTTGGTTCATTTGTTGTCAGCCCAATTCTGGATTGCCTTCTATGCTTCAATGAAAGATAGCTATTTATTTCAAGGATCAATCTGTTTTTCATGTTTTCCTGTCACAATTTAAATCCCATTTTGAATTGACCATGATGTTTTTAATCATACTTTTGGCTTGTTACAATTTTTGAATCCTTTTAATTTTGTAGAAAGTGCATTTCCAATTTTTCCATCTTTGTGTCAAATGGATCATTTGGAAGGAAAGGTATTACCAGACATTCAAAGCCATTGAACAACCTATGGTGGTAGTGAAGTTGAGTCTTTCTGCGCATTTTGTACGATTGGATGGTTACTATGGTTGGTCATTACTTCTCTAGTTTGTTGGATCTTCTTGATTGTTCTACTTTTACATAATTTAGATGCACCTCCAGCACACTGGTGCTGTTTCCTTGTCTTTGTTTTTATGATGATGGGCAAGTCCAATGGGTTCTTCCTTAGAAAGATATGATTATGTTATTTAAAAAAAACTAGTTAGCTTAAAAATTATATAGTTTAGACTTCTTTAAATGTGATGATTTAAAACCAACATGTAAACTCTCATGGGAAGGGTCTGAAAGGGTAGGGGGGGGAGGGAGATGTGGGCTCGTTGCTTATGTGGAGATACTTGTTGATTTCATTAGAGAAGTCATTCTTACTGTATGCTTGCAGACAAACCATTCCAACAATAACGATGATGTTTTGATTGTTGTTTCTTCTAGGATATGTTTTGTTTCCTGGCTACTTATTTGGTGGAAATTTATTTCTTAAGAATAAATTCCTTGGTTATTTTCCTTTTTGTAGCTAATGGAAAGTATGTGATGAATTTACTTAAGGCTTCATAAACATTTGTTGAGACTATTGAGCCAGTGATCTTTTTCCAAAAAAATATTTCTGGAAATTTTATCTAGCAAAGCAACAGTAGCATTGGGAAAGTAAAGCCATTAAAATTTAAGGAAAAAATAGTTGTTTTATTTATTTCTCAATATTAACATCTTGAAAATTGTAATTGTCAAAGGTTTTGCACATTGTAAATCAAATTGTGATGGGGAGTAGGGAGAATGAATTTACTTAACTGGAATGTGTTGATTACTTCAAAACTTAGGTTGTTTTTGGTCGTTTTAAAATTGACTTAAATATTTAACATTTATTGACTGTCTATATACTATAATAATAGTATATTGATTATATTTATTTATGAATCATTTAATCCCCCCTGAAATTTGTTCCCTTTTGGTTTGGAGGCAGGTCTTGCTGATGATGATAATTATCATGTATTTTGTCGTCTGCTTGGCCGCTTTAAAGTGAATTATCAGATGACTTTGACTATATGCTCACTCAATATATGCATTCAACTGCTTCTGTTGTGCGTTACGTTGTTTTTGGCTTAATTGCTTTCTGTTGATTGGTAATTTGCTTAATCTCAAAATTATATATAACTATAAAATGCTTGTGTTTATATTATCCCTTTTAACTATTTGGCTGAAAAAAAAATTGCAAAGCTACACCTTTTTCACATCAAGAGTTTGTTCTCTTGTAGGACGAGAACATTTTTTTATTCTAGATGTTGTATTTCATGGACGTATATTTGTGTTATTTTTTGAAAATTGTTTGGAGGAATTATAAGGGTAGTGTAATCATGAAAAGGAAATTATGGCTATGCATATCTATCTTTGTTTTGGTGCAAAATTTTCTTTATAAGATAAAATGTAAGTATATAGATTTCCTGTATGTTTCACTCAAAATGCCTAGCTGGATGGACAGTGTTATGTGTGTTATTATAAATTTGCTTGATGGACAGCCTATACTATGGTGGGGCTTATTGTTATGTCTATTGGATGGACTATATCAGAACCATATTGCCTATATCTGGTCTCTACTATTGACCTAGATTCCTTTTTAAAATTTTCCTGAGACAATTCTAGGCACAGCATTGTAGTAAAGTTTTTAGTTTAAAGGGTGGCTGTAGATCCTAATTATTGTTTTCAAGCTTTCTTGAATGAAAATCAGTGGAACAATGTTAGTTGTAAGAAAATTGACGACAGTGTTAATTGTTGAAGGAAAAATGAGTGTGGATTTATGACTGATTGAGTGTGTATGTGTTTCTTTCAAATAAAAGAACTGGAATGATGTTCCTAAATCTTCAGTGCCTTTTTGGCCAGTTGGCAGAAGTTAGTGCCTGTTTTAGGGGTTTGTTCACACTGTTGACAGTGATCTGAGGTGTAGGGACTGTCACAATTTAGTTGTGCTGCCAATTTTGATTTAATTTGATTCTGCTTGGGTCATGTGGGTGGTGGTTGTGATGTTGACGTTAGAGAGGGTATAAATATCTAGGTCTGTGTGTGAGTGTGGTCACCGAAGCCTAGGAAAAGAAATGATGTCGTTGCCGGAGTTGGATACCTCTGAAGTTGCCGTGAAGTTATGGCGTTGGCTGTGAACGGGGCTTTAGTTCTCTGATACAATGTTGTGCTTTGGGAAATGTGTTTAGGTTTAATTAATTTACCCAAACACACATGTATTAATTTTTTTGGATACATTATAAACGGGGAGGGGAGGTTCAAACCCTGAATGTCTTTGAATAACACTAGGAGATGCTATCTGACCTAAGGGTCACCGTGCAAAATGCAAATACATATATTTAAGAGGTGAGTAATTTCAATATTTCAAATTTATTCTTTACTCACATTCATAACAGTTTGCATTCCTTGTTGCCAGAGGTAATTATGAAGTTGGCCCTGATTTACAACCCTTAAAGGAAGTTGTTGGTCATAATGTCTTATGCAACAGAAACAAAGGAAGGGCTGGGTAGCGAATCATAAGAAATGAACCCTTTAGTTGCTGGAGGAAGATTTTGTTGGAAATGATGCCACAATGTGGACTTTTAGAATGACCGTTAATGCAGTTAATATTTAGGGTTCACATGTTACTTAAAGTGAGGGATACGGTTTGTCTATTAACCAATTATTCATCCAGAGCTTCTGGGGATCTCTGTTTTTTGGGCTGGATGTATTTAATGCTATTGAACTTTTGGAAGGGTGCTTTTGTCTTGGGATGAGTGGGGTAAAGCATGAAGGAGGTTATGTAGCTGATTCTATTTTTTGTTTGTTCAAGATTGGGGATGGTTTTGTTTGGGTAGTTACAAGGGTGTGTAAACTGAATGATGATGTGGGGAAAGCAGAAATTGGGGAAGAATTCTCCTTTATGAGTTGTAGTGGGAATAGACGTCATATTTAATGCATTGACATTGTGTTGTGGGGGGGGTAGACATTTTATTGCATTGAGATTTTCTAGTGAGAGATATGGTTGTCTTAAATGCTGTTAGCTATTTTGGAGTTCTCTAGTTTTATGTTGGACAATGCATTGGTGGATATTCCTTTGAAGGGCAGCCTGTACACATTGGTCCAACAATCAATTGTCATCTTACTTTTCTCATATGACCATAGTTCAGAACAACAGTAGAAATAAGTCTATAATAGGATGCACACCTAGAGAAAATAAAGTTCCCACAACCTGAAATCATAGACAAGGGGTCAGGACAGAGTTTCAAACCAAACAGAAAAACTTCGAAATCCATTTCTGCGGGGGACAATTAGAATCACTCGAAATTTTGTAACAAAAAAGGGGGGTGTTGGGGCATTGTGGGGTCAGATTTCTATGAGGGGGACTTCTGACTTCTATTATATTTTTGTCTATTTTCTCTAATTTTTTCGCGAACACAGTCACTGATGGTTACCCGAACTCGTTAATGCTGATGGCTATACTGATTTGATATGCTTAATAGCAGACTTCACGTTGAAATCTGTTCATTCCTGACAGGTTTGTTTATCTCCCATATGTTGAGTATTTTTTATGAAGAAATTATCGAATTTAATTTTATTATGGATAGACTTAATGAAATTCCTTGCTGAATTGATGAATTTGATATCTTTTAACAGTGGGTTGCCAGTAGTGTTTATTTCCTTTTAAGGCTGTGGTTAAGATTGATCACATATATACGGTTTTTGAAGACTGACACAGCAAACCTGCTGGATGAATATGAGCCCAAGATTGTAGAAGGTTTCATTTCTTCAAGATTTGATTCTTTGCAGAGGAGATAGCTGCTTTAGTAAGTAAATTTTTGCATTACTTTTTGTTTCATTTTGCTGCTACTGTCCGAATTTTCTGATGAACTCTTTGAGGATCCACTTGATAATGCTGAACTCATTTAGGATCAATGTGATTTCATTCCTTACCTTTGCAGATTTCAGGTTTGGAAAACACGCTCAAATCAAGAATACTTTTGAAAAGGGGATAATTACAGCAAACCACTTGAGGTTTGGCCCGTTTGCGCTTTACTTACCCGTGGTTCAAAACTTATCACTTTGCCCTCCTGAGATTACTTCTGTTTAGTTTCTGTTACCCACCTCTGTTATCCCCGTTAAAAAACACATTTTTTAGATGAAAACAAACATAAAACGAATCAAAAAATTAGGGTTTGATATTAAAAATAAATGTATATGAATGTAGCAAATAAAATTCCAAACAACTACAAATCAAATTGTTTGAAATTAAAACAAGTACAAATTAATGAAATGCCCACAGATTATGGAAATCCGCATATTATAACAAACACATAACACAACACAAGATCAGAAAAAGAGATTGGTGAAGCTTGAGTATGGGTTTGGGTTTGGTTTAGATCAGAAAAAGAGAGAAGAAAAGCTTGAGTAATGGCATCTGGTCTAGTGCTGAAAAAAGAGGGGCGGGAAAGGAGGCTTCGCCATGGGTGTGGGTTGGCATGGAGATCGGTGAAGCTTCTGCCATGGAGATCAGTGGTGAATCGGTATGGTGGTCTTGGAGATCGATGGTGGTGGGATATGGTTTTGGTGGTCTTCATGGGGGCTGGCTTTCACGATGAAGGTAGGTATGGTGTGTTTACCAGAGGGGCTGGCTTTAAAAGGTGGGGAAGGTCTGAAGGTGGGGGAGGTCCAAAGGTAGGGGATTCGAAGCAACAAGATTGGAAGACTAACAAGGTGGATAGCGTGACAATCTTGTGGGTGAGATCGGCGAAGGCTGGGCTAGCATGGCCTCGGGGCGAGATCGACGATGGCTAACGAGATCGGCGGAGGCTTGGCGACAATGGTCTTGGGCGAGATTGGCAGTGATTGGAGATTTCTCTTTGGTGTTTGTGGCTGGTGGTCTTCATGGGGGTTGGCTTTCACGATGATGGTGCGTATGGTGGGTTCTTTAAAATGTATAGATGTAACTTATAGCCATTAAGGTTGTGATCTGACTTCTGCAAGAGATGCATATTCTGGGTTTGAAAAATTTTTGATCTTGTTTTGGGTTTGAAAAATTTTGATCTTGTGTTCTAGGTTTGAAATTTTTTTGATTTGAGTCATGTTCTAAGAGATGCCCATTTTGATCTTTTTTTTTGTTGTTTTTGTTTTTTTTTTTTGTTTTTCTTGTTTTGAGAGAAGAGAGACATAAAATGAGAGTAAATAGACTTATTTACCCCTCTTTTTAAGAGGTGGGTAACAGAGACTAAACGAAAGTAACTTCAGGTGGGTGAAGTGATAAGTTTTAAACTATGGGTAGGCAAAGCGCAAATGGGCCAAATATCAAGTGGGTTTGTTGTAATTATTCCTTTGAAAAGTTTTACATTTCATTTATGGTTAAACTAAACTACCCTTCAAATTTCTAAAAAATTGCTGTTGAATTTGACTTTAACCCTATCTTTTCTTGCGTGAATTGTAGTATGAAAATTGTGCTATGTATATAATGAAGATTATGGAGCCTTTCTCGCAATTGTTTTTGGTACTCTATTGAATACTCCCTTTCCTTATTTTATCTTCCTTTCTGCGATAATCTATATATATATATATACAAAATATAAATGTGAAACTTTTGACTCTTCTTTGACTACTTATTGTGCCATGTGGCTATACAAATTCAGGCCACATATACTTTTAAAATTGCTGACCAAATGTGCCTGTTCATTTTGCCGATTAAACTAACAGTTTCAGTACAAATTTCAGTAAATCTAAAATGAAACATGTCTACTCATTGTTCAGACCCACTGTAAAATAGAAGCGTGTATTATCCAACGGATAGATAAAATTTCAAACTAGCATAACTTGTCATCCCAAAAGAAACTGCCTAAACTAACAATGCTTCAACAAAGTTAAATAAATTCCATTAGAAGCGTTCATACCAATTCACTCCTTCAAACACCATTATAATTTATGGCTGTCGTTCAAAACCCATATTTTATCTTCTTCTTTGCACAAATCTCAAATAAACACTTTGAAACCACAGAAATCCCCACTCAGATCCAAGAGACTGCCTCTGGTGGCGTTTACAAGGTCTGGGTTGGCCTTTACAATGTCTGCGTATTGTTTGTGATCTCCCTTTTCAGCAAGGGAACAAATGGGACATTGGAAAAGATCAAGTTTCAGGGATTAAGAGGGTTACATTGGAGAGAGGCTACGGTTATTTTTCTTAATGGTTTTTGCCAGAATCATCTTGCCGTTGGGGAGATGATATGGTATGTTGTGTTTGGTGTTTGACTTTGCGATTACTCTTGCTTTGCGTTGCTTTTATGATTATCTCTATTAAATCTTCAACTTAGATGATAAAGCATTGGAAGTGATGCATGTCTGATCTTGCTCTTGCAAAGTATTTTATTTAATTTTATTTCTGATTGGTTACCAGGATAAATGAGTGGAAGGGATTTGAAATTTAGATCTTTGTAATATGTTCTTTTAAGGGGCCTGTCATCTCTTCTTAGTTCTTACGATATCGCTTGCCCAATTACCTTTGACCATGTCAACTGTTGGTTAGATGAACTCCAGTATACATATATTTATTTATTTTGTTTATTTTCATATTTTTTATTGAAAGGGGAATCTTGGGTTTGTGTTTCCTATCAAATTGAGATAGATGTGTACTTTTTTAGTATTTTTCTATTCTTCTGCCGATGAGGTCTTCCTCCTCTAATACAAATGGATAGTGAGTAGGCAATTTTCACATTTGAGCATAATACTATTGGACACTTACACTTTTGCACATTCTAAGTCTTATAGAAATTTTAACTCTCACATATACTAATTTTACCGTTTATTTGTTTTGTTATTAAACTGTTTTTCTTTGTTACAAATAAACAATGGATGTGATATTGATAGTTTGCAATTTCAGTAAAATTTTGATTCATAGATTTTATATGAATGCAAGCTGATTATTGAATTAAATCTTAAATAATTGTTGATGCATTTGCATCACTTGGATTGCAGGTTCAGAGAGGTACATTTTAGAGGTATGACTTCTTTGGGTGTATATTTTAAATTTTTGAGAAAACAATCATATTAACAAATGGATAAGGATATATTAGTAAGTGCATTTGTCCTTAAAGAATGGATATTGGAAGCTTCAAGGAGGCTGAAAATAATTATAAATGAATCATTACAATTCCATTAGTCAATTTGTATTGACGAATCATTACATTTCTAGGTCTTTGAGAAAATTATGATCTATGTTCAAAGAAGATGAAGATTACAGATAAATTGAGCATCCCATTTTAGAAAGAGGGCCAACACGTAAATGGCTTCTGATAATAATCTCTCCCCCTTTGCAGTTGATTGGCCAATCTTTAATTCTATTAATGATGGATTATAGAATGTCAGGTTAGTTGGTGAGAACATGGTTTTAAATTGCAAAAGTATCTAACACATGATTTATCATACATATTTTGAATTTGAGGTAATGCAACTACTTCAAATGCTTAGTCATGTAAAAAGATTAATAGAGAAAGACAAGATGACATGCAGTATGTTATTCAGCTGATGGTATGGCTGATTGGGTGAATCAAGGCAAGTTATTCTTTTTGGCAAATTGTTAATTGAGCCAAAAGCAGCTTCTAAATTGAGTTCTATTTGCATAATTGTACTTTATGTATATACTAATGCTTCTGCAACTTTCAATTCCAATTTAGTAAAAATTAATTTGCTAACATCTCTGGTACAGGAACTCTTAAATGCTGTGCCACCACGTTCAGTCTTGATTTCCTGGAATGTGACTGCTATGGATTTGTTGTTCTAGAGAATTCATGGTCCACTCCCAATACTTTGTGATCATGATTCAGTGTATTGAAAGTTTTTTTTTTTTTTTTTTCATTAATATTTGTTTGCAGCGCATTTGCATCAAGTCTCATCATAGAATTCATGTTTGTTTAGCCAGGTGATGAATTTTTCTTTTTTTTTTTTTTGATTTTTGTTCTTTCCTCCTTATTTTTTAAAATGATTGATTTAGGAAATATATACCATTATCATCTCCTGTGGCATATTTGTTTTCTCATTGTGTTAGGTAGTTAGTACAGGACTTTCTATAATATAACATTTTGGTTACATTATTATAGTGGTATTTTGTCATCATCATAAATAATTGTATGCTTTGATTTGTTTAGGTCTTTTGGGTTGATACTAATTATCTAGCTAATTGGTAATCGCATTGTCTCTTGGTCTAAACTACTAGGGCTGACATGGGCTGAAAGGCATATTTGAACCCAAATTCAAGTTTTGAACAATTGCCTACAGCCCTTTTATGATAAGTAATAAAATTGTATTAAAGCATAGAAACCTCCTCATGTATATATACGGTGTATACATAGATAGCCTAAAGAATTACAAAGAATGATAGTTATAATCATTGTTATCAGTATCGTACGATATGCTATATGTAGGGTTATAATCAGGTTCACAATAGATGCATCAGGAATACTTTTGAGAAGTTTTACATTTCTTTATTGATTAAACTAAACAACAGTTCAATTTTCTCAAAAATTGCTGATGAATTTGATTTTATCACCATCTTTTCTTGCATGTATTGCAGTATGAAAGTTGTGGTATGTATATACTGAAGATTATGGAGCCTATCTTGCAGTTGTATGTGGTACTGTATTGAATGCTTCCTTTCCCACTTTCTTCCTGCAATAATTTGACATGACGTGTAATTTGCTTTGTATAGGATGGAGCGAACCTTCAATGCGATGCAGATAACATTCAACTCTTTTTGGCTGAAGTCAAACTTGCTTGGATAGTGCATATTGTTGCTGCCATTCTCAAGACTTTGCAAATTTCTGGCCAGGTCTTATGTTTTTATTGCTGATTACAATTATAGCTTTTAGGAGAGAATTGTGTATCTCATCAGGCCCTTTTGCTTCTCTATTCCAGTGGAGAATTGCAAGAAGTATTTGATGCAGAACTTTCAGCTTGTGTTTGATGGTTGATAAATGTAACAGACAGTGGGTGGGTTACACAGCCAGGTTTGTCATTAAACCGAGTTGGCTTTTTATATATTTTATATTATTATTATTTTTGCATTCAAATATTTTCAGTGCAACTTAAAAATGCGGTAATTATGGTATGGAATTGTCACATTTTATATCCTTTTTTTTTTTTTTCCTTTCTTAAACATGTTTTTATAAACATTAACATGACATCTTTGTATTAGGAGCTTGGAGTTATAAGTTTATGTCAAATAGTTATCTCACATATGGTTGTTGTAAAGGGATATCTCGGGCAATTCATAAATGGAGTCTATTAATCATGTGTTGCCCATATCAAGTTATATCTAAGCTTGTTGCTACTAGTACTGTGATAAGGCTTATTGTTTGAGGTCTGGATATGACTTCTGGGATCAATATTAGGTCTAAAGTAACTTGCTTGACCAGTCACAATTGTAGGACATTATGAAGTATATGTTACCATTTTGTTATCTGACGTCGTTAATAATGCACATTATGAAACTTCTAATCCCCGGTCTTTGCATAAGTCAGGGTGGTAGCCAGTTTGACTCAAAAGATCTGAGGTTTCATTAGCATTGTAAAATACCTGGAATGCTACTTCAGTTTTCCTTTTTGGAATATTTAAGCCCAAACTCTTACATTAATGTACTACCAGGTTATAAATAAACTTCTTGGGTACAGACTGACTAGATTTGGTTTTGGACTTGACATTTGGAGATTATATAATTGTTTTCCCACTTAGACCATAGCCCAATTTGACTGGTTGCCACTTGTTCTGAGTAATATAAATGAGAGGGACTAATTAGAAAACATTATATAAATAGTATGTGTTGTTTTGGGGTAATTAATTTTAATCCTACACAGTTCCCGAAGATTAACACTAATTAAATTGTATTACACTTGGTGTTAGTTACCTCTAATTAAGCTGAACCAACTGTGAGTCTTACATGTGAAATAAGTTTAGAGAAAAGAGCATGTTAAATTTTGGAACTTTTACTTGGTTTTCATCGTTTAAATTTTATAGTGATCATTTTTCTTATTATCCATTCTTGAAAGATTATGTATCATTTACTAGTATCTATTTCTCTGTTATGTAGAGTGTGATGTGTGTTGTGGCTGAGTTGTAGCTTAAATGGCACTTACTCCCCTCTTAAGAAAGCGTGGAGGTGAGGACTCTTTTGTTGAGAGAGAGAGAGTGGATGTGATTTCTACCTTGTTAGTTGTCTTCTTTTTTTAATTCTTAATGCAGTATGCTATACTACTGGATTCTTCTCCTGCTGCTATTAATGTTTTTTTTTTTTGAGCAAAGAACGATAGCTACTATTAATGTTATTGCTACTGTCATTTAGTCCATTTGTTAATCTCTGGATTGTTATTGAATGCCATTTCTAAGTTTTGATGTTTGCAACAAAAGTTGACCTTGTTTGTATTATGTTAGAATTATAGTTAAGTGATTAAACTCACAATTTCCTAATAGTTTAAGTTGTTGGGACAATCGGTAATTTGACATGGTATTAGAGCAGGAGATTCTAAGTTTGATTCCTGTCTTCACTCTACCTTACATTTAAAATGTTAAATTTCCACTTGTTGGGCCCCTACTTATTATGGGGAAGTTTAGGCTCATAAGTGAGGGGGAGTGTTAGAATTATAGTTTAGTGATTAAACTTGCAATTTCTTAATTGCATAACTTTTGGGGACAATTGGTAATTTATCATATTAAATCACACATTTATCTTGTTACAAAATTATATATGACATGGGTGTGGATATCCATAAGAGTTCCAATGGAAGCATCCCCATCCAAATCAATTTTGTGGGTTATCTTGAGACTAAAGGACTAATGTCTTCACCATGAGTCTTTTAATACCCTCCCCAAAGACGCGCAATAAAGAATTGAATAAAAAACCTTGCTTGTTTGGGGCCAGTTCCTGTGGCTTTGTTTATCTTTTTCACTTCCATTTTAATCACTAATCATTTAAATCTTTTTAGAATGATCCACTTTGTAATGTCACAGTGCAATAATAAATGATCCACTATGTCAGAGCTTCTCATATAAATGCAACACCAATGTACTAAATCATTTCATCTTTTCACGAGATTATCACAAGTTAGAAGCTTCTTGTAATTTGCTGTCAACACAAAGAATGCAATCCTTTTAGAAGCCTTAGCACATGAATACTTTTATATGGGAAATGTGTATCAGCGGCATAATTAATATGATTGCACATTGAACCTACCATTCATATTATTACAACAACAACAAAGCCTTACTCCTAAAATTTTGTTGTGAAGATTATTTTTCTATTCATATATCTATATCTATATCTATATATATATATATATATTTTCCCGTGTCCTGGATTTTTTAGTGAAGGTTATTTTTCTAGGATAGAATGTAAACTCTTTATTTCTTGTTTTACCACCTTTATCGGTAGTATGCTGTGATCTTTTAATTGAGCAAGTAGGTTGCTTTGAGCAATGTAAATTTATTGAAAGCAGTAGGTTTTATGTCAGATCAGCTTTTGACCAATTCTTCTTTGACAATCCAATCTACATCTTATCTGATATTTATTGTTCCTTGTCTTTCCGGTTGGCTGTTCTTGACTGATTGTGAGTGGAGGAATGCTTGAATTTCCAAAGAACTAATTACGTTGTATCTTTTTTTATGTGATAATTTGTCGTCTAGAATTGGGAACTTAATGTCCTCTATTTTCAGTTGTAGCCAGTTTGTAAAATGAATGTGTTGAGGTGATATCTGGGATATACTTTGATAAGTTTGTTCTTAATATTACTGAAAATAATAATGAAGATAAATTTTGGTTGCTTACGTGCTTATAGTCTTGATATTCTGCTTATACCACTTGACATATATCGTTTTATTGTAATTTCAGTTCAACTCAACTTGAGTAAGTCTTAATCCCAAATAATTCATGGTTGACTATATGTATCTTTTCCTATCATTACATTGTATCAAAGGTTGTACTCTCTTGTTAATTTGAGTTAAATCACTCTCTCATTTGTGCAAGGATTCTCGTTTATGCATTGTGAGTTGTGGCTAAGTTTTATGCTAGCTATCAATTTGCTGCACCTGCCACTTTTCTTTGGGCTTGGTACTAGCTGTATATAAAGATTAGGACACTAAGCATCACGCAGGCAGAGTCAACTTAAAAATGATGGTAATACATTGATTTTTATGTTAGAATGGTATCTTTGCATTTTTATTTCTTTACAAACTTTTATTTAATTGTAGTATCAATTTTTTTTGTTGACAAACATCCCCCTCTCCCCCCCAAAAGAAAAAGTTGGACGCAAGTTGCAGGAACTGGCTGTTTCTGTATCCTTTAATGTTACTTAATAATTATTTTAAAGCTGCCATGGAGAGATAACTTCTGTATGTTGTATCCTGTTGCAGTATCTAAATTTACTTTCATTATAATACTTTTTTTGAATTGCAATTAAACTTTGTTTATTGTTAATTTGTTGGGATTAATCTTTTAGACATTTTAAATCCCATGTACTATCACGTAGTGGTATGCCTGAATTTAGAAGGTATTCTCAGATGATTTATGTGTGGGGGGATATGTCAATGAACTTTTAATTTTTACATTTTGACCCCTAAAATATGGATTAAAATGAAATTATCAAGGTTCTACCAAGTTACTAAATTTTGCATTTTTTGAACTAAGTTTCAGTTATTATCCTCTTGTGCCTCCAGGCTCCAGCTCTTATTTATTGTAGCTCTTTCTTTCTTGCAAACACACATCGTTACCTTTCCACTTCTTCAAGGAGTTTCCGACCTCAACCTTTGATCATAATCATTTAATCCTTGAACATTCCCTGACAAGATTTCAAGTTTAATAAGTTTGACCGTAGAGCCTTCTCCATCCTACCACTATCTTTGTTGCTTCCTGTCTTGGAATCATTGTTCACTGACCACTCCTTATTTTTCAACTCCTTACTCCTCTCACCCCTCCTCTTTGGTGTTGCTGTGGGGGACCTCTTTGTGTCCCAATTGCTCACCACCTTCTCTCGATTGCCTCAAACCTCATAACTTCTTACTTGTAGCCATCATAGGACAACCCCAGGATTTTATTAAACCCCTTAGACCCTCTCTGAGGGGTCCTCATGAGGGGTGGCTGATTACTCCTCAGATCCACAGTAGGTTCTCAAAGGGGTAACCTCTAACATTAACTCCACATCAGGTTTTTTTTTTATGAACTTCCTCCTCTACAGTTACTCCATCAACCACATCATCATCCCCATTGAGCCATCTGCCCTCTGACCCCTTGCCCTTGAACTACCCTCCTACCATCAAGGGAGGCATCCAACCACTGCCAAAGCTAGGAGTACTGACCCTAGGAACCATGGGCCTGATGTGTTGCTTGTTCTGGGGCAGCTGCTTGGGCACGAGTTTGAGGTGGATCATCACAAGCGAGGCTCCTCCACTACTTCTGCTGGATCTCTTCCTATCAACACTACTGCATACTCCTCACTGGTTGGCTCTGATTTGACCAGTGCCCACTCACCTCGAGTCTTCTCGTGGGCGTTCTCTGGAATCTCACGTTGAGGGGGCTCGCTCACACTGCTCACTGAGACTTCCATAATGTCATTTTTCACTATGCTCCAACATGCTTGAAAGAATGCTATAGTAAAACCATCCAGATCTGAACGCCATAGGTGAACTTCTCTCATCTCTAATTGTGTATACTTCTATTCATGGTTTTCTCATGCTGCTAACTATCTGTCCATGTGTCCTTTTTTTCTGTATTCACTAACATGTTTATTACTATCTGCTACATAGTATGATGAAGAATGTCTGCCCTTGTTATTTTATCCCTTTTTAATAAATAGGACTTTCCATAGGAATTCCGTACAAGTTTTATCAGCATAAAAATTGCAATTTTTGTTCTGGTTTTTTGGAGTCAAATTTTAACAGATAGTTTCCCTCCTGCTCTCCTCCATTTATGTTATTGTTTCTGAATTTGCTCTTATATTTTTATAATAAGATATCCTCCAAAAGCTTTATAAATATATCTGTTCATATAAGCACATCTTTATTATTTTGTGTAGTGAAACCTAAAGTTGGTTCTTGTCTTTGTAATTCTTGTGGAGTGATCAAATTGACATTTGTTTTTAAATTAATCACTAATTTGTTTTGTTTAGTTTTGGGACCATATCTGCCTATTTATATTTTTTAGTCAAAATAATTTATTGTGATTTAATCTTTTGTTAGTTTTGGGATCAAACCTAACTTATTTTATTTTAATTATAAATAGTAAAAATATATCATAGAAGGAAGTAGGGAGAAGAGGGGTGTCACCTGAGTATACAGGAAGTATACATTAGGGACAAAGTACAAATCAAGAGCATAAAGTACAAAAGTCCATAAAACCATGGACTGAAAAGAAGGTATAACCTAGTGAATGCCAAACAAGGTAAACACCATAGACCACAATCTTTCATACTGGTT
This sequence comes from Quercus suber, assembly GCF_002906115.3. NCBI lineage: Eukaryota > Viridiplantae > Streptophyta > Magnoliopsida > Fagales > Fagaceae > Quercus > Quercus suber. The sequence continues at coordinate 35,292 of NW_027070268.1, forward strand.
TTCAACATGTGAAATGTTAAACTGTTTGCAGATCCCTTTCTTTTTTTTTTTTTCTCACCAATTCGTTTGGAGAAAATTATTTATTTGAGGTTGAATTACTGGCACCAAAGAAATCCTGCAAAGTAACTTTTCTGCGCAAAAGTTGAATTTTTTTTGCCTGACTAACTCTTAGCGCTTCCCTAATGTTTAATTCCAGGCTTTGGAGTGCTTGTTGTGGCTAGCCTTTATAAGGCGATCATTTTTTATAAATGATGCCATGCGATTGAAGTTTTTGTCACATTTAATGACAGACACCAAAGAAATCCTGCAATGTGGAGTCGGTAAACTGTATTATATTTGTGTTGACTTTGTTTTTTCGACATTATTTGTGAATGCTACTATGCAGTAAATTTTTTGAACTTTTTTTCTTTTATAAAATCAACTTTGCAACTTGGTAAACTTAAGATAATTGAATTTTGAAAGTGAAATAAACCAGTTCAATTACATGATAAGGTTGAAGATCTCTTGTATCTGGACCAATTAAATTACTGTTTTCGTTACCTCTATATCAAGTCGCATCAGTTTTAAATATTTTATTTTATAATTTAAAATCAAACTTGGAGATGCTTTGATACCCTCAATCGCAAGTTTTATTCTCCTACTATATTGAGATTTAATAGTATTGGTCATATGCCAAAGATAAATTTAGTAGATGCCAACTAAATACAAAATAGCAGCATTAAGATGTCTGAAAAACATAATGAAATATACAATTACTACACAGCAAAACACCATAAACCACGTAATATTATTTTTAATGCTGTCTACAATTGGATTAGGTCTACTGCAAATTTACTTGGATCACAATGTGAACACCCCTTTATTTAAAGCTATTAACGTTTTTCCTCTAATAATTTAATTGGTCATATGCCAAAGATAAATTTAGTAGATGCCAACTAAATACAAAATAGCAGCATTAAGATGTCTGAAAAACATAATGAAATATACAATTACTACACAGCAAAACACCATAAACCACGTAATATTATTTTTAATGCTGTCTACAATTGGATTAGGTCTACTGCAAATTTACTTGGATCACAATGTGAACACCCCTTTATTTAAAGCTATTAACGTTTTTCCTCTAATAATTTATTTCTTATTAATAACCTTGTCATAGGTGGGCCTGTAATTCCAACACCCCTCCCCCTGAAAAAAAAAAAACTGAAAAAAAGGAGTGCAGAAATAGAAATAACATGTTAGGTGAGATGTTGCTAAGGTAAGTTTTTGCTTTAGTGAAATGATTATGGGCAGCAAGGCAGGTGGACATCATTATCCATGTCTTCTGTATCCTCCTCCTTTGAGGAAGACGAGTTGCAACTGAGTATGTGCTAGTTCTTGCTTGACTAGGATGTAAATAGGGTAAACCAGCGAATAAAAAATATTTAATATTTGTCATTTCTAGTAATTGTATCTCCTACCTATCTACAAAGGATATCATATATTAGAGCACTTTTAATTGAACCGGTTAATAAATATGTGAAGAAAAGCAACAGATTTCAAACTTAAATATATAAAAGGAGCTGTGGAATTCAAGGAAAACATTGAAAACGATTTTTTCTTCATTCTTTTGGCTTGTCACAATTTTTGAATCCTTTTAAATTTGCTGAAGCATGACAAGTTGGCTTTTCGCCGAAAGTGCATTTCCAACTTTTCCATCTTTGTGTCAAATGGTTCATTTGGACGGAAAGGAATTACCAGACATTCAAAGGCGTTGAACAACCTATGGTGGCAGTGAAGTTGATTTTTCTGCGCACTTTGTACAATTGGATGGCTACTATGGGTGGTCATTCCTTCTCTAGTTTGTTGGATCTTCTTGATTGTTCTACTTTTACATAATTTAGATGCACTTCCAGCACACTGGTGCTGGTACCTTGTTTTTCTTTTCATGTTGATGAGCAAGTCCAAGGGGTTCTTCCTTAGAAAGATTCCATATGTTATTTAAAAAAAATAGTTAGCATAAAAATTATATAGCTTAGACTTGTGATGATTTAAAACCAACATGTAAACTCTCATGGGAAGGGTTGGAAAGGGTAGTGGGGGGAGGTGGATGTCAGCTTGTCACTTGTGAGGAGATGTTTGTTTATTTCATTAGAGAAGTCATTCTTACTGTATGCTTGCAAACAAACCAAAAAAAAAAAAAAAAAAAAAAAAAAAAAAAAACTGAAAAAAAGGAGAGCAGAAATAGAAATAACATGTTGGGTGAGATGTTGCTAAGGTAAGTTTTTACTTTAGTGAAATGATTATGGGCAGCAAGCCAGGTGGACATCATTATCCATGTCTTCTGTATCCTCCTCCTTTGAGGAAGACGAGTTGCAACTGAGTATGTGCTAGTTCTTGCTTGACTAGGATGTAAATAGGGCAAACCAGCGAATAAAAAATATTTAATATTTGTCATTTCTAGTAATTGTATCTCCTACCTATCTACAAAGGATATCATATATTAGAGCACTTTTAATAGAACCGGTTAATAAATATGTGAAGAAAAGCACAGATTTCAAACTTAAATATATAAAAGGAGCTGTGGAGTTCAAGGAAAACATTGAAAATGATTTTTTTTCTTCATTCTTTTGGCTTGTCACAATTTTTGAATCCTTTTAAATTTGCTGAAGCATGACAAGTTGGCTTTTTGTCGAAAGTGCATTTCCAACTTTTCCATCTTTGTGTCAAATGGTTCATTTGGATGGAAAGGAATTACCAGACATTCAAAGGCATTGAACAACCTATGGTGGTAGTGAAGTTGATTTTTCTGCGCACTTTGTACAATTGGATGGCTACTATGGGTGGTCATTCCTTCTCTAGTTTGTTGGATCTTCTTGATTGTTCTACTTTTACATAATTTAGATGCACCTCCAGCACATTGGTGCTGGTACCTTGTAGTTCTTTTCATGTTGATGAGCAAGTCCAAGGGGTTCTTCCTTAGAAAGATTCCATATGTTATTTAAAAAAAAATAGTTAGCATAAAAATTATATAGCTTAGACTTGTGATGATTTAAAACCAACATGTAAACTCTCATGGGAAGGGTTGGAAAGGGTAGTGGGGGGAAGTGGATGTCAGCTTGTCACTTGTGAGGAGATGTTTGTTGATTTCATTAGAGAAGTCGTTCTTACTGTATGCTTGCAAACAAACCATTCCAACAAGAACCATGATGTTTTGATTGTTGTTTCTTTTAGGATATGTTTTATTTCCCTGCTATTTATTTGGTAGTAATTTCTTTCTTAAGAATAAATTCCTTGGTTATTGTCCTTTTTGTAGCTAATGGAAAATATGTGATGGATTTACTTAAAGATTCATAGACATAAGTCAAGACTATTGAGCCAGTGATCTTTTCCCAAAATATATTTCTGGAATTTTTATTCAGCAAAATAATAGGGGCCTTGGGAAAGCTAACCCATAAAAATTTAAAGAAAAATTATTTGTTTTCTGTAACTCTCAATAATTGTCATCTTGAAAATTGTGATTGTCATAGTTTTTGCACATTGTGATCCAAATCATGATGTCAGCATTAAGTATAATGATAATTAACTTGCATTGTTGGGGGGATTTGGGAGAATTCATTTACATAATTGGAATGCATTAATTACTTTAAAACTTGGGTTGTTCTCAGTCATTTTAAAATTTGCTTAAATATTTAACATTTATTGCTCGTCTATATACTAAAATAGTAGTATATATATTGATTATATTTATTTATGGATCATTTTATCCCCCCTCTGAAATTTGTTCCTTTTTGGTTTGGAGGCAGGTCTTGCAGATGATGATAATTATCTTGCATTTTGTCGTCTGCTTGGCCACTTAAAGTGAATTATCAGGTGACTTTGACTATATGCTCACTCAATATATGCATTCAACTGCTTCTGATGTGCCCTATGTCATCTGTTTGGCTTAATTGCTTCTTGTTGATTGGTAAGTTGCTTAATCTGAAAATAATATATATATGATGCTTGTCTTTATAATATCCATTTTAACTACGCAGCTGAAATAATTTGAAAAGCTCCACCTTCTTCACATCAGGCGTTTGTTCTCTTGTAGGACAAGATCATTTTTTATTCTAGATGCTGTATTTCATGGACATATATTTGTGTTATCATTTGAAAATTTTTGGAGGAAGTACAAGAAAAGTGTAATCGTGAAAGGGAACTTATGGCAATGCATATCTATCTTTGTTTTGGTGCAAAATTCTCTTTTTATGATAATATATAAGTATATGGATTTCCGAAATGTTATGCTCGAAATACCTAGCTGGATGAACAATGTTATTTGAGTTATTACAAATTTGCTTGATGGAACTATATTGGGGCTTATTGTTATGTCTATTGGATGGACTTTATCAGAACCTTGTTGTCCATATTTGGTCTCTAATTCCTTTCTAAAATTTTCACTGAGACAATTAGACCTGGCATTGTAGTTAGGTTTTCAGTTTAAAGGGTGCTTGTAGAGCCTAATTCTTGTTTTCAAGCTTTCTTGAATTAAAATCAGTGGAACAATGTTAGTTGTAAGAAAATTTTATAGCAGTGTTAATTGTAGCAGGAAAAATGAGTGTGGAATTAAGATTGATTGGGTGCATATGTGTTTCTTACCTATAACAGAACTGGAATGATGTTCCTAAAACGTTGGTGCCCTTTTGGCCTAGTTGGCGGAAGTTGGTGCCTGTTTTGGGGGTTTCTTCACACTGTTGACAGTGATCTGAGGTGTTAGGGACAGTCACAATATAGTTGTCCTTCCAATCTTGATCGAATTCGAGTGGTGGTTGTGACGTTGACGTTCGTGAGGGTATAAATATCTTGGTCTGTGTGTGAGTGAGGTCACCGAAGCCTAGAAGAGGAATGATGTTGTTGCCGGAGTTGGTTAACACCAAAGTTGCTGTGAAGTTATGGCGTTGGCTGTGAAAGGGGGCATTAGTTCTCTAATACAATGTTGTACTTTGGGAAATGTGTTTAGTTTCAATTAATTTACCCAAACACACATGTGTATTAATTTTTTTGGATACATTTAAGTGGAGAGGGGAGATTCAAACCCTGAATGTCTTTGTAAAACACTAGGATATGCTATTTGACCTAAAGGTCACTCGAACAAATACATATGGTTTATAGGTGAGTAATTTCAATATTTCAATTTTATTCCTCACTTCTGCATATTCATAACAGTCTGCATTCTTTGTTGCCAGAGATAATTATGAAGTTGGTGCTGATTTACAACTATCAAAGGAAGTTGTTGGTCATAATGTCTAATGCAACAGAAACAAAGGAAGGGTTGGGTAGCGAGTCATAAGAAATGAGCCCTAGTTGCTGGAGGAGTATTTCGTTGGGGATGTTGCCACATTGACTTTTAGAGTGACCGATAATGCAGTTAATATTTACGGTTCACATGTTAGTTAAAGTGAGGGATATGGATAGTTCATTAACCAATTATTCATCCATAGCTTATGGGGAACTCTGTTTTTTGGGCTGGATGTATTTTACACTATTGAACTTTCGGACGGATGCTTTTGTCATGGGATGAGGGGGTAAAGCATGAAGGAGGATATGAAGCTGATTCTATTTCTTGTTTCTTCAGGATTGAGGATGGTTTTACTTGGGTAGTCACAAGGGTGTATAAAGTGAATGATGATGCGGGGAAAGCAGAAATTGGGGAAGAATACTCGTTTATGAGTTGTAGTGGGAATGGATAGGTCATATTTGGGAATATTTATTGCACTGACATTGGGGGGACATTTTATTTCATTGAGATATCCTAGTGAGAGATATGGTTGTCTTAAATGTTGTGAGCTATACACATTGGTGGATGTTCCTTTGAAGGGCAGCCTATACACATTGGTTCGACAATCAATTGTCACCTACTTTTCTTATATGATCAGTGTTCAGAACAACAGTAGAAATAACCCTCTAATTGGAAGCACACCTATAGAAAATAAAGCTCCCGCAACCTGTAATCATAGACAAGGGGGCATGACGGAGTTTTGAACCGAACATAAAAACTTCCAAATCCATTTCAATTTGTGTGGGGCATTGTGGGGTCAGATTTCTATATAGGGGGCTTCTGACTTCTATAATATTATTGTCCATGTTCTCTATTTTTTTGGTGTGCACAGTCACTGATGGTTATCAAAACTTGTGAATGCTGATGGTTATACTGATTGGATACGCTTAATAGCAAGCCTCATGTTGAAATCTCTTCATTCCTGGCAGGTTCATTTCTCCCCCATAACTTTTGAGTATTTTTTATGAAGAAATTATGCAATTTTCTCAAAAATTGCTGATGAATTTGACTTTAACACCATCTTTTCTTGCTCGAATTGCAGTATGAAAGTTGTGGTATGTTTGTAATGAAGATTATGGTGCCTATCTTGTAATCGTATATGGTACTCGATTGAATACTCCCTTTCCCACTTTCTCTTCCTTTTTGCAATACTCTGAAATTACATGTAATTTTCTTTGTCTAGGATGGTGCGACCCTCCAATGTGGTGCAAATAACATTCAACTCTCTTTGGCTGAAGTCAAACTTGCTTGGACAGTGCGTATTGTTGCTGCCATTCTTATGACTAACCAAATTTCTGGCTTCAAGTTAAATTTTTATTGCTGATTACAATTGTAGCTTTCAGGAGAGAATTGTGTATCTCATCAGGCCCATTTGCTTCTCTATTCCAGTGGAGAATTTGAAGCAGAATTTTCAGCTCGTGTTTGGCAGTTGATAAATGTGACAAATAGTGGGTGGATTACACAGTCAGGTATGTCATTAAACCAAGCTGGCTTTTTTTTTTGTGCATTCAGATATTTTGAGTACAACTTGAAATTGCAATTTTTATGGTGTGGAATTGTTGCATTTTATATCCTTTTTTTTTTTCTTTTTAAGCATTAACATGACATCTTTGTATTAGGGCTCAGGAGTTACAAGTTTATAATAAATAGTTATCTCATATATGGTTGTTGTAAAGGGATATCTAGGGCAATTTGTAAGTGGAGTCTATTATTCATGTGTTGCCCATATCAAGCTGTATCTAAGCCTGTTGCTTCTAATACTGCGATAAAGCTTATTGTTTGAGGTCTGAATATGACTTCAAGAGTCAATATGAGGTCCAAAGTGACTTGCTTAACCAGTCACAATTGTAGGACATTATGAAGTATATGACGCCACTTTGTTATCTGACCTCATTAATAATCCACAATTTGAAACTACTAATCCCCGGTCTTTGCATAAAGTCAGGGTGGTAGCCAGTCTGATTCAAAAGATCTGAGGTTTCATTAGCATTGTAAAATACCTGGAATGCTACTTCAGTTTTCCTTTTTGGAATGGTTAAGCCCAAACTTTTACAATAATGTACTACCAGGTTATAAATAAATTTCTTGGGTACAGGCTGACTAGATTTGGTTTTGGACTTGACATTTGGAGACTATATAATTGTTTTCCCACTTAGACTGTTGCCCAATTTGACTGGTTGCCACTTATTCTGAGTAATATAAATGTGAGGGACAAATTAGAAAACATTATATAAATAGTATGTTGTGTTTTGGGGTAATTTATTTTTTACCCCACACGCTTCCTGAAGATTAACACTAATTAAAATGTATTGTACTTGGAGTTAGTTACCTCCAATTAAGTTGAACCGAATCTTACATGTGAAAGATGTTCAGCGAAAAGTGTTTGTTGCATTTTGGAATTGTTACTTAGTTGTCATCTTTTAAATTTTATGGTTATCATTTTTCATATAATCCATTATTGGAAGATAATGTATCATTTACTAGTATCTATTTCTTTGTTATGAAGAGTGTAATGTATGTTGTGGCTGAGTTGTACCTTGTTTGTTGAGGTGAGGAGGTTTCTGTTGAGAGAGAGAGAGAGGGAGTGGAAGTGATTTCTACCTTGTTTCTTGTCTTCTTTCTTTAATCCTTAATGCAGTAAGCTTTACTACTGGATTCTTCTTCTGCTGCTGTCAATATTATTGCTACTGTCATTGAGCCAATTTTTTAATCTCTGGATGATTATTGAATACCATTTCTAAGTTTTGATGTTTGCAACAAAAGTTGACCTTGTTTGTATTACATCACACATTTATCTTTTTACAAAATTATCTCTATAACGTCGGTGTGGATATCCATCTGAGTTCCTACCGAACTGTCTCCATCCAAATCAATTTTGTGGGGTGTTATGAGATTAAAGGAAATGACTCAAAGTAATGTCTTCACTGTGTGTCTTTTTACTCCTTCCCCAAAGACTTGCCGCAAAAAATAGAAATTGAAAATATTGCTTCTTTGAGGCCAGTTCCTGTGGCTTTGGTATTCTTCTTTAATTCCATTTTAATCACTGATCATTTATATCTTGCTATAATGACACTTGGGAGTCTGTTCTATGCGTCATGACTTCGACAAGGGAATGCAGTATGAAACTAGTATGTATGGCTGAAACACCAGCCAACATCTTGGAATATTATAAAGTAGGATTGACCTTGGTACAATTATTGCTGAAATTTTGTATTTAAAAAAAATATATTAATCATGGTGTCCCTCCTACCAATGGCGCTAATAATTTCTGTTTCTTTATAGAATTTTTTTGATGAACACATTCATGCTATTAGCTTATGTTGAATAATTAATTAATCTCCCAATTTCCTTTCCTTATAGCTTATATTGTTAAGACAAGCGGTAATTTATCATGGTATCTATCTCCACTCTTCCTCATTTAAAAAACAAAAGAAATTTAAAATCCCACACACACCCATGGGGGGATTGTTAGAATAATAATCAAATGATTAAATTTACAGTTATCTAGCAATTTATGCTTTTGGGATGAGTTGTAATTTATCACTTGGTATCTTGGGAGACAAGGGAAGAGCTGACCATAATTTTGCATATTTGGATAAGCAACATTTTCATTTTAGATCCTGGACCACTTTTTTTCCTCCCACTTTTTTGTTTAATTTATTTTTATGTTTTGCCAAGAGTCTTGTAACTTTTTTTCCTTCGTTATAATGAACACTTTAAGAAAATTGAATGAGAAATGAAGTTCTTTAGGCATCTTGCCCATGGATGTTGGCCATAAGCCCAAACCACGTAAACTCATGTTTTCTCTCTTCTTGTGTCTCTTTTCTGTCACATTATCGCGAATTTTTACATGATATCAAACCATGTCAATTGGGCCTTGTTTGAATCTCTTCATTTACAGAATATTCTTGTTATTGATGGTTTCTATATTCTAACACGACCACCTTGTCAATCCTCCTTTATTATCTACCTCCTTTTGCTTCCCATTTTCAATAGAAAATATTGCCTCTTCATTTTGTATATTGGTAATGTTACCTGCAATTCTATTGAGAAAGTGATAGAGAGTGGTACTAGCACCCTCTATGGATCTGATGTTCATGATCATGCTTTGCATTCTTCCATTGAATGTGAATTTGAAATTCAAACCTGTACTTTTTTTTTCCCTTTCTTTCTTTTTGATTGAGTTCAGCCCTCTTCATGTTCCTTGAGGCTTTTTTGCATCAACTATATGCTTGTCTATCTGAACTTCATTGGAATCCATGATTATTTACTATTATTGGTTGCTATCAGAGGTGACAGATCACATCTTCTATTAACTATTCTTATGAATTCAATTAGTTTGACTTATGGCATGATTTATTTGTATTTGCAGTTTAAAGTGGTTAATCACCCTTGGAAATGACATCTGGGTTAGTTTTATTACCTCAGATTCAGGTACAATGTTGTGCATTGGGAAATGACAGTCTGATACAATGTTGTGCATTGGGAAATGTGTTTGGGTTTATTAATTTACCAAAACACGTGTACTTATTAATTTTTTTGGAAACATTTTAAGTGGGAATGAGAGATTGGAACCCTGAATGTTTTAGTGAAACACTAGGAAATGCTATTTGACCTAAAGGTCACTTGCACAAATACATGTGTTTTAGAGGTGAGTAATTACAATATTACAAATTTAGTCCTCACTTGTACATATTCATAGCAGTCTGCATTCTTTGTTGCCAGAGGTGATTATGAAGTTGGTGCTGATTTACAACTATCGAAGGAAGTTGTTGGTCATAATGTCTTATGCAATTGGAACAAAGGAAGGGTTGAGTAGAAAGTCATAAGAAATGGGCCCTTTAGTTGCTAGAGGAGTATTTTGTTGGGGATGTTGCCACAATGACTTTTAGAGTGACTGATATTTCAGTTAATATATAGGGTTCACATGTTACTTAAAGTGAGGGATATGGTTAGTCCATAAACCAATTATACATCCACACCTTACGGGGAACTCTGTTTGTTGGGCTGGATGTATTTGTGGAAGGGTGCTTTTGTCATGGGATGAGGGGGTAAAGCATGAAGAAGGATATGAAGCTGATTCTATTTCTTGTATGTTCGAGATTGAGGATGGTTTTACTTGGGTAGTTACAAGGGTGTATAAACTGAATGGTGATGTGGGGAAAGCAGAAATTGGGGAAGAATTCTCCTTTATGAGTTGTAGTACAAATAGACTTGTCATATTTAATGCACTGACATAGCGGGGACATTTTATTGCGTGGAGATTTCCTAGTTAGAGAGATGGTTGTCTTAGATGTTGCGAGCAGTGAGCTATTTGGAGTTCTCTAGTTTTATTGGTGGTTATTCCTTTGATGGGCAGCCTATACACATTGGTCCATGAATCAATTGTCACCTCAGTTTTCTCATATGACTGACTGTAGTTCAAAACAACAGTAGAAATAACTGTCTAAGAGTATTAGCATCCGGAATGCCAACAATTTCGATTTTACAGCCTAAAAACCAACTTTATCTATTTTACTATCTCATCTTACAACTCCCTCAATATCACAGTTTTTATTTTTACATACAACTCAATAAAATAATATAAATTATACTAACAAATAATATAAATAAATCAATTCTCACTTCTCCTTTATCTATTATTTATTCTCTCTCTCTTCCTTTCTCTCTATTTTTTCCTTTTTCCATTATGCTACTGTTACTGCCTACCAGAGTCTTGCTTTCAGTCTTGCTTTCGTTCTTGGAATATGTTTGAACCATTTTAAGAGATCAAAATCGTTCTTAGAATATGTGCTTCAAAATAAATGTTAAATATTAACATTGATACACTATGTTGAATATGCTAGTATGGATGCAGAAGCGAAAGCATAAAATATAGAACACTTACACATGAGGGTTATGTGGTTCAGCCTAACGGCTTACATCCACGGAGGAAACTTTAAAGGTCTACATCAATAATATATTATAGTGTAGTACAAATCCTGTGTTACAATAAATCATAACGTGTATATATATAGTAGACTAAACCCTAAACTAATAGACTTCTAGTACAAGTAGGAAACTTGGCTTGCACACAAAGTAGAATTAGACTTGGGCCTATACTAGTGAGCTAATATATCTTTAACACTCTCTCTCAAACTCAAGATGGAAGTTTGATGAAATCTTGAGATTTGATAAGGTTGAGAAAATCCTTTGAATGAAGTTTGGCTCTGTGACGGTAGTTTGAGGAAGGCAATGATTTTGCAGTATTGATGCGACTTCTAACGATGACATAACTATATCGGAGAGTTTTGATGGCAGCAGTAGGAAGTCAAAGAAGATGAACGCAGCGAAAAAATACCGAGGAAGACAAAAGATTGCTCTTAAATATACCGCAAGGACAGAAAATCATTGCCACAAGAAGGTGGCTCTGGTACCATGTTAAATATTAGCATTGATACACTATGTTAAATATGCTAGTATGGATGCAGAAGCGAAAGCATAAAGTATAGAACACAAAAATATACAAAGGTTACGTGGTTCAGCCTAACGGCCTACATTCACGGAGGAAACCCTAAAGGGTTACATCAATAATATATTATAGTGTAGTACAAATCCTATATTACAATCAATCATAACATGTGTATATATAGTAGACTAAATTCTAGGCTACTAGACTTCTAGTACAAGTAACAAACTTGACTTGCACACAAAATAGAATTAGACTTGGTCCTATACTAGTGAGCTAATATATCTTTAACAATAAGAAATGCACCCACAATTATGCTAATACCCACAAGAATAGAAACAGAAACTGAAACTGAAAACCCAGTTCAACTTGCCTAAACGATTTTGGAGCTGCTGAGTACACCTTCTAGAATAGCACCACCGAGTACTCCACCTAGAGCGAAGCCATCGAGTATCCCTAGACTGAGCTACTATAAACACCAGTTCTCTATCTCTCTTCTTCCTCTCAGTTTCTCTTCCCCTCTCGATCTCTCTTCTCCCCCTTTCCTTGCCTTCTCGGTCTCTCCCTTTCTCGATCTCTCTCTCTATCACGATCTCTCTTCCTCTATCATGATCTTTCTCTTTTCCCCTATTTCTCATCTCGGTTTCTTGGATTTTTGGTGGGTGGGTGGGTGAGTGGGTGGGGTGGGGTCTAATTTTGTTCTTCAGGTTTTTAATACTTGGTGATCACCGCTCTCACCCCTAATTGTCAAAGATATAGGTGATCATTGGCAATGGCGTGTGAACGGTTGGAAGGACTACGTCTCACCAAGGAATGGGTAGGAACGGTCCCAGAACACGTTTGGTGTGTTGCTTGGGCATAGGAAAACACCAAAATGCCTGAATAAAAAGAGTACACATCAACAGAAGTAGATTATCTAAGGTCACAAGAATGTGGATCTGATACCATGAAAATAAAGAGGAAATGAACAAAGAAGTACAAGAGTTCTTGAATGAAATGCCTCTATATTTGATATAAATCTTTTGTACATAGCAGAGTAGTGTATGTACAAGATATAGGAAGGGAGTTGAAATAAGAGCACCGATTACTTTCAAGTCATAATAAAGGGATGGGTATATATACAATAATTATAACAAATTTGAAATGAGCCCAAACTTAGAGCACTTACATCAGTAGGTGTATAATAGAAAAATATATAAAATTTATACATACTTAAATATAACTCATATTAGTTTCTTGTAATTGTGTATATTTCAAATTTAGTATAGTAATTGTATAAATTTATACTGAATTTATTTGTTTTACATTTAATTTTTTTTTCTTTACGTATTTTTTGAAGAAAGGAAGAAGGAAAAGAGTTAATGGTAATTATTGTGTGTAAAGAAATATATACAATTAAAAAAATCAAGGAAAATTGATATTTTAATGATATATAGTGTAAAATAGATAATATGATATGAGGTATTTTAAAAGGTAAGTATGTAGGATAAATAAATAAATAAATAAATAAAATAGATTTTTTTTTTTTTTTTTTTTTGCACAAACTAATGCAAATACTCTCTTAAAGGTATAGAAAGCATTTGAACATCTAATTTAAATATCAAGTTAAAAATATCAAGTTATGGTGAGTTAAGGTTTTTCCCAAGAATTTTCCTTTATTGAGTAAAGAAACTTTTACAAATATATTCATTAAAATTCTAAGGACGTTTATTCTTTCACATCAATTTTTTTTTTTTAATTTTTTTATGTTGGTTATTAATTTTGCATCTACTTTTATGTGTTAAAATATGAAAATTTTCATCTGTATGTATTAAGAGAATTCAAAAAGTTAGTTATTTTTTTTTAATAAAAAATACTCCTAAATTAATTAACAAATAACTTAAAAATGGGATTAAAATAGTAAATTGACAAAAAAGTTATTTATTACTTTTTTTACTGTAAAAAATACTCCTACCTAAAACTTAAAAAAGAGGTTAAAATAGTATATTGACAAAAATAATAAATTTCTATTTCTACGTTGAAATGTCTTCCTGCTTTTAATAAATTCCTACTTTTACGTTGATTTAAATTGTTACTTCTATTCATTAACTCTCTACAAAATAGGATTACTCTTTTGTTAATTTTAAGACTCTTCCAATCTACAAAACTTGCCCCACGTATTTTTTTTTTACTTCATCACGATGTATTTGTTTCTTCTATCCCCCTTTTTTTTCAATTTTATTTTTAAAAATAATTTCATTACTCTAATCTTACATTTTTATTTTCCCAAATCTCTTAAGAAAAAAAAGACTCCCTACTATAAAACCAATACTATAACTTTCATCAATCCTTATCATCTTAACATTCTCACTAAAATGCAATTACTACTATGTAATTTCTCATGCTTTTATTTTTGTTTTTCATTTTCTCACTCACGATCTCCTTATTATCACTAACCTCCACATTTGTTAGTCAGTTTTATATTTATCTTATATTTGTGAAGGCCAAGTTTCATTCTCATCGATCTCATGTTTCTTTTTCTTTGTAAAATTTTGTTGACAATGCTTTTCAATGGTTATTTTTTAAAATTAAGCCAAACTTTAGCAACTAATTGATGACGTCAATGGATTTGATGTTAGGGACACATTTTACGGGGATTGGAATTGAGATTGGCAAATGTAATTAAGACTCAAACTATTCGTTGAGCAAACAAGTATCTTCCAAAATTCTTGGTAGTATTGATTTATGCATTTATGAGGGGAAATAATTTCTTCATCACACATTCAGGGTTTTCTTTTTTTTTTTTTTTGATTGGAAAAAGTAGAAATCTTAAATTATAATAAATGCAAATTATTAATCTTTATCAAAAAAATAGAAGAACCTTTGAGCATGCGCTCACGCGCGTGCTCAGAAACTAGTACCAATTATAGCCTTTTATAAATATTTGGGTAAAACAGAGAGGTGAACTAAGTATATTTTTACAATGTTATTAATTCTGTTTCGTTCCGGCTAGAACGACTAGAATTTTTCATGCTGGCGTGCAATCCAGAAAGTTAGTACCATCCATTCCACCTCAGGTCCAATTTCGGTCTGTTTTGGGATGTTTCGACCGTTTCGATCAATTCCAGCTAGTTTCGGGCAAAATGGGAATTTTGGCTGGTACCAGTTTTCCCTTTAAAAAAAAAAAAAATATTCTACAACTACATCACTTTTCATCTCAAATCAAATGTTCACAGATCCATTCACACATCTAAAGCTTTAAGTTCACTACAAAAAAATCACAACCCAAAAAGAAATTAAGAAGAGAAGGAAAATAACAAGTGAACAGCAATGGCAGTGTCTTCAACAACCTTCATTTGCATACCTGATCTATGCTTTTCCCTTTTATTTTATTTTTTTAGTTTCTTTCTTCACTGCATTGTTTCACTAGCTTGTCTTCACGTTTTGTCAAACCTTCAAATTGCTTGTTTTCACGTCAAAGCTTCAAAGTGCTTTAGAGTCTGAGACTTCATGTTATTTTTGAATAATGGCTATGGTTTGGTAAAGTTCTGAATGGTTCCTACTTCCAAGATATGATTATCTTTGAGTGAATTTGAAAATTATTATTTTATTTGGTTTTTTAATGGGTTGATGGGTTATTTATACTGCTGCCTACTCGAGTACATTGAACAGAGGGTCTACTTTGTGTAGGCATAGAGCTGTCCAATCTCTTTATCAGTTATCACACCGTGAGTCATTAATTTATTATAATAAATTAATAATTATGAAATGCTATGGAAATTAGTGTAATTTGTGCAAAAAAATTGTAAATGTATTCAACAAAAAAAATTATAAAAGTGGGAGATATATGTGTGTGTGTGTGTGTGTATTTTAAAACCCGAAACATTTTGAAACGGTACACCGAAATTGGCCGGTACCGAAATATTTCGTTCCACTAAATAAACCGAAACAGGTTCTGGAACGAAATTAATAACAATTTTCCTAAAGAGTAAAACTGCTGACACAAACTATTTTATAATATTTTTACAAATTATTGATGCGGCAAATTTTTACTGGTTCTTATTTAGATCTCTCACTAATATTGTTTTTTTACTTACCAATAACTACTAAAAAAAGTTTAAAATAGTTTGTATCTTTATTACTTTCTTTCAGAAATTTTAATCAACCTTACCGCAATCAAAACAATGCTTCTCACTTAACCCGAAGCACTTTAAACAACCAAACAAACTCCGGTAATGGTAATGCATGGCAGCCTTTGCATGGAAAAACCTTACGTGGGAGCATGAATGCATCCACATGCCACCATGGCATATAGCCACCCAAGTATATATTCCTATGCCAAAACCAGCCCTCACCATCCCTCCTTACACGTGCTTTACATGCACGGCCCAACATCTTCTACAAATACCAACCGCTTCCTCCTTAGTTTCTCACCAAAATATTTCATCAAAACCCCATTACTATGTCATACCACAACTCTTCAACAATGGCCAAGCTCTCAGCCGTCGCTGCTTTCCTTGTAACCCTTTTGCTCATTGCCCACGCCACTGCCTACCGCTGCGAGTCTGGCGAGAGCTGCAGCGAGCAGCTTCAGCAACAGCAGTTCCTCAACCATTGCCAGATGCACCTGAGGCACGAATGTCAGTCAGGGCGTTTTGACAGCAATACTTCTGACGAAAGCCAGCAATTTCAGCAGTGTTGCCGTCAGCTGAAGCAGATGGACAGAGGGTGCCGATGTGATGGGTTGAACATGATGATGAGGGAGCTGATGAGAGAAGAGCAAGGTCAGCAGGAAATCCAAAAGATGATGCAGATGGCTCAGAACTTGCCAAATCAATGCAACATGAAGCCCCGCCGCTGTGAAATGGAAATGCTTTCGTTCCGGTACTAGAGAGCTAGCCATGCATGCATGTATGGATGTGTACCTACAGTAATAGGGTCACTTGTAGCTCTAGCATTGTAGCTAGAGATAAAGGGCGACTACTGAATAGCAAAAATAAAGCACATCATCGTGTGCAAATGTAACGTAATTAGCTCTCTTTAATAAAACTAATGCTGTCTTGTTAAAAGTTAAAAAAACAAAATGCCTCTTTGTATGTTTCTTGGTTTTTTTTTTTTTGATAGGAAGGCATTAACTTTATTAAGAAGAAGATAAAAACAGTACATCTTGAGCCAAAATTGGATTTTCTTCTATCCAAGTTACATATTTGTCAGTATTCTTGGCATGCTGAGCCAAGATGTGAGCTGGCCGGTTCCCTATGCGCTTAACATTTGAGAATTGGAAAGATCTGAATGCTTGTACCTTCTGACCAATGCCTGTAATGATGTTATAGATGGATGCTTGAGAACAGCTAACACCGAGCACAGCATCTACAACCATCTTTGAATCACATTCAAAATGAGCATCCCTAATACCAACATCCCAAGCGAAGTCCACAGCCTCCTCCAAAGCTTTTGCTTTTGCCTCTAAAGGACCCAAAGGGCAGACCACCTTCTTGCTCAAGGCCGCTGCTACTAGGCCACCATGATCCCTGATGATGACTCCCACACCCGAAGCCTGTTGGGACTCAGATACCGCTCCATCGACGTTGACCTTGTACCATGGCGGAGAAGGGTTGGTCCACTGTCCCCTATCATGCATCACCGGCTTTGAAAGTTGGAAGTTTGCTAGCTGAAACTCATCAAGCAACAACCGTACCTTCTGCAGAATCGTTGCTGCCGTTTGTCTTGCTTTACCTTGCCTTACCGCATTCCTGTTAAACCACATACTCCAGGCAACTGTTATTACAAGCTCCAACAATTCATTACCCATGCCCGCTGAAAGAATTGTAGGTACCACAAGAGATCAATGAAGTCTCGAAATTGTACCCCCCGGTTATCAAACGGAATTCCTGGCAAGTGACAGCTTCCATACTTACTACTGCATCTTTTTTCATTTTTGTGTAGTTGCAAAACATATCATATTTGGGTCACCTTACTAATTATGATGAAAAAAAAAAGTTATATGGGTCTACATAAGTCAAACAACAACAGTCGTAATAATACGTAGCTCAACTATATAAAGACACGAAGACTAGAAGTTGTGATTGCTTTGGACAGTAACAAATTGACAATGGGAAGATGCTATTCAAAAGATCAAGTATGCCATTGATTAATATGGCCTTCACGGGCTGTCCTCTTCAAGCATATTTTCTTGAGGCAAGGTTCACCTCCAAATTTGTTTGAATGAAAAAATCCTTCCAACCCAGATTGTGACCATGATCCACGTTTACTTTTAGTGATATATGTAACATATTTTATAAGTTATGAGATGTGTTTAAATAATTTAATAAATTAAGTGATTCAATACGTATTAATTGTTTAAGAAACCACCACATAACAGATAGGAAAATATTTTTTCAAACCAATTTGAAGAAAAACTGTCATTTTTAATAGGAACAAAATTATGAACAAGAAGAAAATTTGGAAAAATATGGGGACAAAATTAGGAACAAGATGAAATTTTAAGAGGAGTGCATATTTATTTTCACAATCTTTTTTTATCACTATTGACATAACAAGTTATATATGATTAGAGTAACGTTACTATCACATGGGCTTATTACTAACAAAGTAATATATTGCCACTTCAATGGTATTGTAATTTTGTGAATAATTACAGAAATTTTAAGAGTGCATATTTTTCACAATCTTTTTTTTTTTTTATCACTATTGTCATAACAAGTTACATATGATTGGAGTAATGTTATTATCACATGGGCTTATTACTAACCAAGTAATATATATTGCCACTTCAACGTTATCGTAATTTTGTGAATGATTACAAAAATTAAAATAAAAAATTGCTTTTCAGATCATTTTTATCCAAAATTTTTCCTAATTATTTCAATCATTTCTATAGTTACAAGTGCTAGAATTGTCTCATTTGAATAAAAGATTATACCACGAATTTAATTAGTGTTGCTCATTATAGTTTAAGAGAGAGGACTATCACGTCATTGCACTCCCGAAACAGTGAATAATTGCTCTCATTTTTCAGGATGGAAAAGCCTTTTTTTTTTTTTTTTGGAGAATAAGAAGAAAACATATGCACACATGCACAAAGATAAATAAGCTAATCACCCAAATAAGCTCATCACCCAAAGGGATTCACCCGAGGAACAAGTAATAAAGGATAGCAATACTCACCACTCCATAGAATCCATTTAAGAAATACAAATTAAGTACTCATCATCTATCGGTATTTACCTAAGGATAAGCGTTAAATAACAAGAAATCATTCTTCTCACAAGCAAAAGACAAAAAATAATACTCTACATATTGCCTCTAATTTTCATACATACACGAGTTGGAACTTATATATAGGACTAAATTGCTAGAACAACCTCCAAGCATGAGTAAAGACGGCCTACATTTTCAAAACCAAGCTTTTAATAAAATAAAAACTTGACCAAATACTCAAAAAATAACTAACAATTACTGTTAAATTATCAATTATCTTAAAAGTTTAAACTATTGAGATATAGTAAATTTAATTATTTAACCACACAATTCTAAATTCTAACACTTTCCCTCACGTGTGTACCAAAACTAGTTTTTTAATAGATGAGGCTTAACACGTGAGATTTTAAATGGAAGGTAGAGTGGAGGAGATAGAGATCAAACTCAGGACCTCCTGCTTTGATACCATATTAAATTACCGATTTTATCGTCCCAAAAGTTTAAACTATTAGAAAATTGTGAATTCCCCCCACGTGTGGGTTCAAACTCCCTTTTAACAGGTGAGGCCGAACATGTGGGATTTTTAATATTTTAAATGGGAGGTAAAGCGAAAACGAAGATCAAACTCAGAATTTCCTGCTCTAATACCATGTTAAATTATCGATTGTCCCAAAAACTTAAACTATTGGAAGAATTAGTAATTTAACAATTATAAGACTTGAGAAATGGAAAATACAGTTTTAAAACAAATAGTTAGAACTAAAACCAAAATAATTCAAATTTCTTTGATTAACAAATGCATTCTGCTAAAGCTCAAACAGTCTAGAAGGTAAATGACCTTAATTTTTGAAGTGACTTCAAAATTGTTAATTCAAACTTTTATGAACTTTATATATATAATTAATTTATGACATTTACTTTATAATAATTGTTTTTTAATTATCAAATTGAGACACCAATAAATTTTTTGTGTAGGTAAAGTTTATATTCTAACTCTCTTATACGACAATCAAATATTTTACTTTTTTTTTTTTTTAGAAAGAGATATTTTACTAATTGAATTGATTGCAACCCACCCAACATTTGTGAACTTAAGTAAATGTCTCCCACATTCTTGTGTCAACATGATAATTGATTCGATGAAGTTACCCAACCTTTTTGTCAAAACTGTGAGACATGCATATTTGCTAAGTTTGAAAGCTACTTTTTGATATACAGATAATTTATTAGACGAAGATACCCAATCTTTTTGACAAAACTGTGAGACATATATTGCAAGTTTGAAAGCTACTTTTTGTAATACACTTATCTTTTAAATTGAATATTTTTTATATCACATATACCTAAAACGACATGTTGTGGATGCGAGTTTTAAAACCAGTCTCTCGAAAAAGAAAAAAAAAAGGGGTAAGACTTATTGATCATCTCTTCTAGATACTGTAATATGGAAGTTTGGTGTATAATTAGGTACGACCTTTTTTTTATATATATACATAAGGCATAGTATAGAAAAAGATTTTTTTTTTTTAATATAAAAAAAAAAGTATTTAAAAATCCTATAGTTTAATTCAATGACAAACTAAATTCCTTACTCCTTTAAGTTTACAATATTAATTACAATCTTCAACTGTCACTGTCCAAATGATATATGTGAACCCTAGCCCATTGTTTTTCTTGGGTTCAATCCTTACCTATACCTACTATCCATAACCACGCTTATTCTATTCAGCCACAGATGATAGGATCCCTTGATTCACTGTAGTGCTGCACATGTACAAATCCATCCCTGGAGGAAATATTATATGGATCAATATATTCCAAAAAAAAAAAAAAAAACAAACAAATAAATGCTGGTTAAAATTACGT
Source organism: Quercus suber (assembly GCF_002906115.3). NCBI lineage: Eukaryota > Viridiplantae > Streptophyta > Magnoliopsida > Fagales > Fagaceae > Quercus > Quercus suber. The sequence goes on from NW_027070268.1 coordinate 56,105, forward strand.
TAAAAGAAGTCCATTTATTATATAATCTTAAAAATCCGCCAATCTTTATAGTCCTTACATGAATGCATGGTTAGAAAATTATATAGGTCTTTTGGATTCAGCTCTAACCTAGACAATTCAGTTGGAAAAATTGGATATTTAGAACCAAGATCGATCACCTTTCAATAGGCAATTCTACAATAAACACCTGTCATTTGAAGATATACAAAGTCCAAGTCAATCTCAATTCAACAACAACCCAAGTACATATGTGTCTTCACGAGGTTGGTAGTGTTGGCCTTTGTGGAGCCTAGTTATGTTTGATTCGGTTGACGATTCGACCTGACCTGAATAATGTTGCGTGATTTTTTAATGGGAGATTTTCTGAGGCTTAGTCCATGGAGTGGAGGCTTGGGCCCTTTGGCCCGTTTTGTAGCCCATTGTGAATCCTGTGTGCAGGATATAGAAACCGTTTCTGGTGATTGGGGTTTTGTCTTCTTGTTGTTTTTGATAGAGTGAAAATACTATAGCCGCACTTTGAATTTTTCCCTGATAATAGTGAAATCTCGGCAACTCCGTGGACGTAGGCAAATTGCTGAACCACGTAAATATTGTCTTGTACGTGTGATTTTTTTTTTTTAGCGAGTGTTTTCTCTATTTTTTGTTTTTCACAGGTTGAGAATTTCAAGTTGAATTCCCTATAGGTAGGAGAGGGATTGTTTCGTCTGTAATGAAAATTATTCAATAGCAAATAGCAAGAGTAATGTTTCCTCCTCCTTCTCACATAAATGATATGTCTCACAACGAAAATTTGAGTAAAATCCAACAACCATTGAATTTGATGTTGAATGTTTGCTATCTTCATTCGTAAAATGCACACATGCAAAGCATTCTTAAGCAATCATGCACTTGTGATCTTATTAAAATGCGTTTATCGATGGTGGACTTAAATGATTTAAAGAGGCAAATGATGAGCTCCACGTTCACATTGCCTTGCAAACCTTATAAGTTTGTGTTGTGCTTTGCTATGCATATAGAGAGGTGTTACATCCACAATATTTTTACAACAAATCATAAGTGGTTAGTTATTATTGGTTCTAATTTGAATTTACCAACTGAAATTACTTTTTTATCCTACCAATAACAACCCGTAACAACCTGTCACATAGAATTTATTATGAAAATGTTGTGGACATATCATTTCTCATGCATATATCATATTCTCTTTGAGCCCTTCTATTTCTTTTTACTATGGTATCATGACTAGCTCCACCTCACCTTCTGTGCTTCCCTTCATTTGTTTTCGCTTCCCTTCCCTTCCTTTTTCATATCAATTATAGTATTTTATACAATTATTTAAGATATGTGTATGAAATAGTAGAAGTCAACTAGTATACTTTTCCAATTTTTAAACAACCTAATCACAATCAAAACAATGCTTTTCACTTAACCCAAAGCAATTTAAACAACCGAACAAACTCCAATAATGATAATTGTATGGCATAAGGCTTCAAGCCCACTGGGCATTGGGCCTTGGCCCAAGCACACTACTAAGACATTCTCAAGCCCAAATCCAATAGTAGGCGCATTCAGTTGATCGCAAGATAGTTAGGCCCATACCAATCATGTCTGGGTTGATCGGGGGCTGTATTTACCTGGAACAACTCATGACCTCGGCAGCTCGGAATTGCCGTGGGGAGTATCGCTGTTGAGCAACCTTTTGAAAGCAGGAATTAGTTCCAAAGTTATCTCCAAAATTTCCAAAGAAACATATTCCATGTCAGGAATAATCAAATCAGACCCCACCCACACGAGTGAGACTAGAACGTAATCATGAACACTCCACCAACCTTAAGGTATAAATAGGGGAAGTGAGTAAAGAGAAGGGGTTGTTCATTCTAAGCGAGTAGGGAGAGCTAAAGAGAGATAATACTAACCATAGAAAAGAGGTTAGAGGAGAGGGGGAAGTTTCATGTAGGCAAAGAAGTGCAGCTAAGTAATCTAGTTTGGAGCTACCCATAGTAAGAAACTCAAAACCCACCATATAAATAAATTGTGAACCCAACACTAAGCCCAGTCTAGTGAGAAAAACTAGGCATGCACAATAATGGAAGCCTTTGCGTGGAAAAACCTTACGTGGAGGCATGAATGCACACATGCCACTATGCATAAAGCCACCCAAGTATATGCCAAAACCATCCCTCCTTACACGTACTATACATCAAAGACGGACCCATTAAAGGGCAGGGGGGCCATTGCCCCCCCTCTCAAATTTGTTTTTTTTTTTTTTTTTTAGAAACTTTTTTAGCTATTTTATTTGTATGTCCATATTTTAGAGTTTATAGTTGGCCCCCCTCAAATTTTTGGATTAGTCCAAATAGCCCAAAAGAAACTAATCACTTAACCCTTTCTTTGAACCCATGGCCCCTCCATAGTCCAAATACAACACAACAAAAAATCCACAAATCATCAATATCATAATTCAATAACTCATAACCAAGAAAATCTCATAGAAAAAAAAAATTCCCTTACGGGGGTGACAATAATTTATATAACTTTTTAATTGATTTATAAATTATGGGAAAGTCAATTACAATATTTAAATTTTTTTCAAAAGATAAAATGCAAAATTCTTTTAGGAGCCAATATTAATGATGTAGCATTGCCAACTCTTACTATTAATATCCCAATTTTTTAAAATCCTCAAACAAAGTTTTGAAAACTTCATTAGTGTGATTTTAGTTCCATCCAAATGTATAAGTTTATCATATTGGTGAGTTGGTCAATGTAATAAAATCAACATATTAATTCCAATTAACCAAAATTTGGAGATCCGAAGTTCTCTTCTTTTTTTATTCTTTCTCCGAAAAGGTTTGAATATCATATTGTAACTTTCAACTTTTTTGGTTCATACTATTTCCTTCTTGACTTAAATATTTATGGTAATAAAGTGCAATTGTTTTGTTTACCACGATTTTTTTTTTTTTTTAATAAACCATGTCACTTGAAATTTTTTTGGTTCATGCTTTCGCCCCCCTAGGTTCAAATCTTGGTTCCATCCCTGCTTTATATGCACAGTCCAAGATCATCATCTATCGGTATTCACCTAAGGATAAGAGTTAAATAACAAGAAACATTCTTCTCACAAGCGAAAGACTAAAAATAACACTCAATATTGCCTCTAATTTTCATACATACACGAGGTGGAACTTTATATTGGACTAGATTGCTGGAACAACCCTTCAAGCATGAGTAATGACGGCCTACATTTTCAAAACCAAACATTTAATATAAATAAAACTTGACCAAATACTTAAAAAATAACTAACAATTACCTATATTAATAAGACTTGGGAAATGGAAAATACACTTTCGAAACAAATAGACACATCTAATGCCAAATAATTCAAATTTCTTTGATTACCAAATGCATTCTGCAAGCTCAAACAGTCTAAGGTAAAAATGACCTTAACCCCCTTTAGAAATCTCCAAATTACACTATTTGATGCGTTGTAAACTAACCCTTTTTTTTTTTGCTAGGTAAGTGAGGGGGATACCCCTGAGTAAAAAGTTACAAAGGAATCCGAGTGCCACTTGGCTACAAGGCCATTGGCTGATGCGTTGTAAACTAGAGATTTAGAGCTTTCTAATGATATATGAATTGCAGCTACTTCTTCTGGGATGAGTGCAGGATTGACTTTTTTAAGTGAATTAAAAATTGCTAATTCCAACTTCTGTGAACTTAAGTAAATGTCCCACACTTTTCTTGTGTCGACATGAAAATTGATTAGATGAAGTTACCAAACCTTTTTGTCAAAACCGAGAGACATATATATTTGCTAAGTTAAATCTACTTTTTGAAACACAGGTAATTGATTAGACGAAGATACCCAGTCTTGTTGACAAAACTGTGAGACATATTTTGCAAGTTTGAAAGCTACTTTCTGTAATACACTAATCTTTTAAATTGATTTTTTTATTTATTTTTATTTTTATATCATATAGAGCTAAAACGACATGCCGCAAATGCAAGTTTGAAAACCAATCTCTTGAAGGAAAAAAAAAGGGTAAGACTTATTAATCATCTCTTATAGACACTGCAAAATGAGAGTTTGGTGTATTAAGTACGACCTTTTATTTATTTATTTATATATATATATATATATATAACCATCCTAGGTTTAATTTAATCACAAAATAAATTCAAGTTTATAATATTATAACCTTCAGCTATCACTGTCCAAATGATATATATGAACCCTATGTAGGGAATATAAACAAAATTCTCAGATTTTTGAGATGCAAAAAAGGAAAAAATATGCGCTAAAGAAAAACAATTACACAAAACAATATTTACGTGATTCGGCAATTTGTCTACAATCACGAAGTTGCGATGATTTCACCATTCACAAGGATAAACACAAGATGCGGCAGTATAGTTTTTCTCTCCCAAAACAAAACACCAAACCCTAATTTCAAACAATGATATTTCCATCTAGCACTGAGAATTCACAATAGGGTAAAAATAGGCCAAAATATTTCCAACTAAGTCTCAGAAAATCTCTCATATATTAAAAACCGTAGCACTTTTATATTGAATCATGTCATAATCCTGATTAAATATAACTAGACTCCACATAGCCCAATAACACAGATTATTGTTTTTCTTGAGTTCAATACCTACTATCCATAGCCACACTTATCCTATTCAGCCACAGATGATAGGATCCCTAGCACTAGCGGCCCCACACGCAAGTTAGGCTGGTCACAGGACTCACCCTGACTTGTAAAAAAACGTATATATATATATATATACTTGCCAAAAAAATATAATATGCTAAACTAACCTATTATAAGCACCCTAATAAAAATGATGAACATCTTGACTTGAGAATTACAAAATTTTGGGTTCAACAAAAATAAGAGTAATGCAACATTCACAACATTTTCATAATAATTTCACAACAAATCTAATGTGGTAAGTTTTTACAAATTCTAAGTCGGGCCCCAACTGATATTATTTTTTTACCCACCAATAAAAACTTTTTTGCATAAGATTTATTGTAAAAATGTTGTGGATGTAGCATTACTCTAAAATTAATTCTACCCTCCAAACATAATATTTAATCCCTTTTATAAACTTTTTTTTTTTTTGGCGGTTTGGACCGGGTCAGATCTTCGGGTCAGTCCGGGTCAAACGGGTCAGACCGGGGTAGTGGAGGATGACGTCATGCTCTAAGGCTGGCGCGTGCAAGCGCGTGAGAAACCAACCGGCGCGTAAAAGCGCGTAAAGAAGGCTGAAGGCGTGTGTTGCTGAAGCAACCACTACTGGCGGCACGTAGAGGCGTTTTTGGGCCTGAAATTTCGGGATTCGGCCGATCTAAAGCCGTAGAATATCATGGTTTTGTCATTTTTCTGAAATTGTGAACCTATTTACACAGGTTTGAGAAACTGAACCGTAGCCCATTGCGAGCTTATGGCGGCGCGTGGTGGCGCCGTTGTTCATGATCTTTCTGGGTTTTGTAGATCGAGGGCCGATGAATCTAATGGTGACACCAGTTTTGTAAAAAATTTCTCGGATTTGGGCAGATTTGAATGAGAAACCCGCAGGACGTTGGGAGTTTTTTTGGCCACGCGTGGCGGTCCATCGCGACTCTACTGTGAACGTCTTTTCTGGGTTTTGTTGCTCGAAGTCCTTAGAAGATTTCGGTGGGTTGATTTTTTGTGAAATCTTGTCAGAAGTTTTTAGAAATTTGGACAGCAAATGGTTGGTATTGTTGGACTTGCTGTTATTGTAGTCTCCTTTGGCGATGGCCCTTCTGACATTGTTTGACAATGGTGAATCTGCAATTCTTTCTGCTTTCAAGGTTGGCTGCACAAGTAGCTTTGATCAATGTCTGGGTTAGGACTTCATATCCCAAGTCTAGTGCAGTGTTTTTTTTCTAGATGGCATGCATACATTTGTAAGCCTATAGGCACTCTCTTTTTTTTTTTCTCAGAGGTCTAGTGTAGCATTTTCCTTCTGACACTATAGTCATTTTATGGAAATTTACTCTCTTTTTTTTTTTCCAAGATTCAACGCAGCATTCTTTGAAAATCATTTACACACTTCTTTTCTTTTGTCTATTAGCTTCTAGGAATTCCTATATAAAGCTATCCGGAGCATACACTAAATTGCACAAGTGTTGTCTTCAGCTCTCAATACTCTTTAAGTGTAGAAAAAAAACTCTGCCTTTTTACTTCTCTTTTTTTTTTTTTTTTTTTCTTTTTTTAACATGCTTAGTTTGTACTAACTTTTTTTTTTTTTTATAAAGCTATCCGGAGCATACACTAAATTGCACAAGCATTGTCTTTAGCTCTCAATACTCTTTAAGTGTAGAAAAACTCTGCCTTTTCACTTCTCTTCTTTTTTTTTTTTTCTTTTTTTTTATATATATATATATATAACAGTTTAGAGATTACAATTGATACTCTCTCTTTCTTTATTTTTTCTTTTTTCTTTCTTCTTCTTTCTTTTTTTTTTTTTTTTTTTTTTACAGCT